>NC_056744.1:1704704865-1704779865 GCF_019279795.1 Protopterus annectens
CTGGATTCATGATTCCTTGCCAAAGGTCTTTTATCCGATGACAAAACAAAAACAATTGCTAAAAGCCACATTTAGTGAGCATAATTTTAGGGCCCTACACCTCCCACTTGAAGGAATCCCCCACACCCCCTTAACGTTTACCATCTCCATTGTTGCGCAACTGTTGATAAAGGGCTACACCACATCTTGCTAAACGTAACTTTCAGTGATGGTCAGTGAGCTGTTTTCAGTGGTAAAAACTGTATTTGGTAAAAACAAATGTTCCTTTATGGCTGAGGGTCTGAATACTGAAATACACAACCGCTTCACTGAAGATTTTGCAAACATTACAGTATACAAGTAGCAGTGACTTACAACTGAATCATGATAAATGGCAAATTGCAGTTCTAATGATAAAAATCCAAAGAGGGAAATGCCAGGATTATTTGCTACTGCTGCTGTTTACTTGATAAACTAGGTTATGGTTATAGCTTTACTGCCAGAAAACAAACTTCCCAATATCTCGTATACATTTTGTGGATGATCTAAAACAGTATAGCTTGTCAGACAAGCAACTGAAAGAACATTACAAATGTTAATGTCATTTGTGTATCATCTGAAAAAGTTTTATGTCTTGATAAATATGTGCAAACAACATTTACAGCAAGAAAGCTCAAACATCAGGAAAATATCACCATGGGAGAAATGTGGGATATAAAAGAACTTAAGGAGAGTATATAAATATATGTGAATAAATCAAGAGGTACAGCTAGATAAAATATGAAAAAAGCTTACTAGGGATTATTTTTGATTATTTAAAATTAATATTGAAGACTGCTTGTATATTTGAGAATAAAGTTCACGTTATAAATCAGCATGTTGTTCTTGTACTAAATTACAGATTTGGCATAACAGGCTGGCTCAAAAAACAGGTTAGGAAAACAAGAATACTGCTCCATGCTTATAAAATGATATATATAAACCATTGCATTGCTTGATTGTATATTCCTCAATGTGATGGCGGTATGGGCCTCCTACCTAGAAATTTACTATGTGTACTTGGTATTCAAATTTGATGCTATTCAGATATTTAGTTGGCTGTACCTACTTTTCAGTGCCTTTGTTCCTATTTTTAGTGTCCACAGGTTGAAATACATGTGTAGTAGGAACAACAGGGCTAAAAAATAGTCATACTTGAATATGTTCCCAGTACAGGTAACCTCATATGAACTATACAAGGAGTCCATTCTTGGTACACTGTGGTGCTAAGAGGAACAGTTTATGTTTGCACAAAGTCTGAAGCAAAACTAATTACATAAGCTTCAGTCACACTATCCCTCTCTCCTTTCCACTTCTCTTTTGTTGTCACAGAATTATGGAAGGTTGGTCCACTTTAAACTAATGTAAATATTTTACATTACACTCTGCTTGTTTACAGGCAGTCCCCGTGTTAAGGACGAGGTCTGTTTTTAGTCGGTCCTTAAGTCAGACTTGTATGCAAGTCGAAACACGTACGTATGGTTCTTATTAAATGTCAGTCAAATGTTTGCCTCCATCTAGTACTGTTTTCTTTACATATAAAACACTTTACACTTATAGAAATATAATCTTAAACATAGTACTGTATACTGTAGCTATGCTTACTTACTTCCTATCAACATAGTTGGTTTAAGACATCTTGTTATTAAATGCATTGTTTATGAGGACTTTTTTCTCGCACACACAAACCAAACCCCTCAGCTGTACAGATTTTTGCCTCATATTTTTGGTCCATTTTTCATAAATTTGTGGTTGACTAGCAGAAGTAGTGGCAAAACATTAGACTGAAGTTAGAAAATAATGACAGACTTGAGTTTCAGAATTCATACCCTTGAGAAAATTTAAGCTAATGCAAAACCTCTTGTTGTATCAACCTTCTCTAAGTTTTTAAGAGCAATATTTATTAAAAGTGTCCCTATTTTGGGGCATTTGTCTCACTTTTATATATGACTTTGTCCAGATTTCTTGCTCTAAGAGGGTATGATGTGCGCGCACGCACACACACACATCACAAATCATTTAAAATATGCTCTTCTTGTGAGGCTTTGTCACCCATTAATTTTAGGCTTATCCAGATTCCTTGAGCTAAGAGGAGAGGTGTAAAAACAAACCCTCTCAACTGTACAGATTTTGCCTCATATTTTTGGCCTGTTTCTCATAAAATTGTGGTTTTCTGGCAAATCATTGAGGGTTATATTTAGAAAATAATGGCAGTTGTTTGAGTTTCAGACTTAAGACAGGGCAGAAAATTCATGCCAATGCAAAACCTGTTCTATGTACTTTCTAAGTTTGTAAGAGAAATATTTACAAAGTGTCCCTATTTTTGGGCCTTTGTCCACCATCATTCATAGCTTTGTCCAAATTTCTTGCTGTAAGAGGTTGAGAGATATGAATGGAATATCAAGTCCTTTGATACACACACAAACACACACATCGTAATTCTCAATCTCTTTGAGAAATCTGGACAAAGCCATAAATAATGGGGGGACAAAGACCACAGAATAGGGACACTTTTTAAATATTGCTCTTACAAACTTAGAAGGTTGATAGAATAACAGGTTTTGCAATTAGCAAGAATTTTCAGAAGGTTATGACGTCTGAAATTCAAATGTCTGGCATTATTTTCTGAATTTAATTCTCGATTATTTGCTAGTGATTTGTCCGAAAAACACAATTTTATGAGAAGTAGACCAAAAATATGAGGTAAAATCTGGGTATTCTGCGAAAATCTGGAGAGTGGAGAGTTGTGAACACACACACACACACTCTCTCTCTCTTTCAACCCTTACCTAATCCATAACTAACCCCCTCCTCTTAAGCAACCACCCACCTCTTAACTGCTCCCAGGGGATAGCTTGTTTGCTCTCACTTCACACTCTCTCACACACACTGTCAGTTCTTCATGCATACCTGCATTCACTCACACATCGCTGTCACTCTCTCCTCATCTCTCGCACACAACCACGTCCTCATTCATACCTGCATTCACTCACACATCACTCTCACTATCACATGCAGTCACTTCCTCATTCATACCCGCATTCACTCACACATCACTTTTACTCTCTCCTCATCTGTCACCCACACAGTTACTTCCTCATTCGTACATAGTCGCTCACACATCACTCGATCTCTCACACACACAGATTTGGGCAACTTTAGGGATTTTATTTTATTTTTTCACTTTATTTCTGACATTGCGGCATCTAGTTTGTACCTATGGGTTGTCCACATGTCAGATGTCTGCAACCCAGGGAGTGCATGTACTGTAATGTATGTGTGTATGTCTTGTTTTCTATGCAAATAATATAAAAACTATTTTGTTATTACTTACGTCTGCCTTTTTGTGTAAAATGATACTGATCAGTGCAGTACCACAGTAAACAAAATACACACACGCACAACCTTCTGAATTGTCTACATTATTGTCTGATATTAGAAACGCTTAAATGGGGAAGCTAAAAAAAAAAAAAAAAAAGGATACATAATGAGAGGTCAAATCAGTATGCAGAAAATAATTGCTGGAACTGAATTCATCCTGAAACCATGATGACCATCCACCTTGTGTGTGCTTTTTTTGTAAAAATCTTGCAAGATGATACTTGATATATATATATATATATATATATATATATATATATATATATATAAGGATCTATGATGATCCATCAAAATTACGTTTCATCAAAACATAAATCCCTCAAACTCAATTTAGCGAAAGTACACTTTGTCGAAAATGCACTTTCGCGAAACACAAAACAACGAAAAAATCCACAAAAATTAAATAAAAAACAAAACAAAACACTAAATCACATTTATGCAAGGGGGCAAGCCCCCCTGCATCCCCCCATGTGCGGGGCTGCTCCCTCCCACATCCCCCTACTTAAATATACTAACTCCAAGATCACACTACAATGGGGAAAAGGATATATTCCTTTATCCTCACTGCAACACTATTCTACAAATTGGCTTTTGTGAAAATGCACTTTCGATGTAGTGCACTTTCGCAGAAGTGGACTCGTCCTCCTGTTTGTCGATGAAGTGTACTTTTGACAAAAAGGAGACCCATATGTGTGTGTGTGTGTGTGTGTGTGTGTGTGTGTATATATATATATATATATATATATATATATATATATATACACACACACTAAATAGCATGGAAAAAACATCAGAAATAAAAAGGAAGACTGAGTGCATAGGTCCCAGGATAACAAAAAAGTGCCCAACCATGGGCATGGGCACTGGGACCCGAATTTGGAAAAAAAAAAGTGTAAAATCCTCTGAAGATAGAAACATTGGATCTGTAGGATCATGCCATGTTGCAAGTAGTCCCCTCCCCCACTGCAGATGAAACCTGAACTTTACAACAACAATTATCAAAGGATTGTTTCGTTTCTGTATTTGTTAACCAGAGCAGAATCCTGATCTGCTGGAACTTTTTTGTGGTTTATCAAAGGGTTGTAAATTAAAACAAGCTTTGTATGTAGTCACACAAGTGCTTTAAAGAGAGAGCTTTTGTAACAATGCACAAATACAGTGATAGCGATGATAAAATGGATAGTTGAAGACAAAAATCAGATTAGGTACTGCATCATTTATCCACAAATCCATTTTCACTTCGATGCTCAGTAGCAAGAGTATGAAAGAAACCCGAGAAAAAATTTGTTCTGGGAAAATGCAAATTTTGTGGATAAAAATTTAAGATTATTGATAGAACATATCAGAACAAAACAACACCTAGATAAAGAAGTATTTGATCATCGGGGGGGGGGAGTACCTAGAGTAGTATCATAAGGAAAAGAACAAATATAAAAAAAAAAGGGTATAAAAACCCAAATTGAAAAAACGTTGACTCAGCAGAGAAATTAGGCTAGCTGTCCTTACAGGCTATTTTAAGCCTAGCCAATTTCTCTCTTTGTGCTAAAAAATAACCTATTTCATTTGGTTAGAGATTGACCTTATCCATCCAATGGGCATTAATTATATATTATGTTTAATTATAAGTATATATTAATTATATATAACCCTTCTTAATATACCAACCTTCAAAATTCTAAGATGTGGATACTGCCCATTGTTCAAACATGTAGTCCAAATCAGGGAACAAAGTTACTCCCTAAGGAACACCCAGGAAAGTGCACTCACATTGACCAGAACTAACTGAAACAAAAGGTAACGCTGCTGTCCAAAGGTCCAGACTTTGAAAAAATAAAATATGTAGAAAAAACACAAAGCTGGACCACCACGATGAAACAATGAACTTTTAATCCAGTAAAAAGTTGATAAGCGCTTTCACGTACACACTGAGCGTGCTTCTTCAGATCTCAAAATACAATGAAAACCTCTCATCTTAAAGAGTATTCACAAAATCATTCATAAACTAATTACTCAATCAATCTTTCAATTAATTAATTAAATCAATTAAATCATCAGAAGAGTAACTCACATTTCTAGCTGAGAGCATCATTTTACAAGCAGTACATACTTACTAAAACAACTTAACTAATCAATATATAAATTTAAAGAATATATAAATTTTAAAATATATGTATATATTTATAACTTAGTACTTAACTAATCACTGTAACAGTAAATTCATATTAATTAATTGATTTATAATGAATTTATCCAAAAAAAATATATAAAAAATAAAAATTTTTTTCATATGATATTAACTTCATTAAAAACAAAACAACATATAGAAATAAAATATAAATATAGTATGTGCAACTTCATTTCAAGGGGCGTGAGTCAAGCATTGGTTTAATGCTTACATACTGATTGAGACCTGGAAACTGATGTGCTTGCATTCTAAATATCCATTGCAGCTCTATAGTTTCTAGCCTATTTAAAGGATTTCCTCCTCTCTCAGTAATGTTAACTAATTGTAGCACTCTGAACACAAACAAATGTCCCTTATGTATAGTAGCATGTTTCACTAGTGCATTCAACTGATTTTTCTTCCTTATATCATAAATATGATTATAGATCCTATCTCTTAGCCTTCGTGATGTCATGCCTATATAAAAGGCTTGACATTGTTTACAATTTGCCAGGTAAATGAGATTCGAATCATTACAGGAAGCATAAAATCTGGGTTTAAAACTGAATTCCATATTTGGGTGTTGAAAATCTTTATTTCCACTGATAAACTGGAAAAAATTACAGGAGCCACATGGAAAAGTTCCAAAAGACTTCCATTCTCCCACAGAATGTGTTGGTTTAATTGATGTACTATGATCGATACAAAGTATTCTCTTTAAATTTTTGCTGTTCCTATATGTGAATCTTGGTTGTGTGCCTACAATTTTACTAATATTTTGTTCAAGACCAAATATATGCCAATGCCTACGTATAATACCTGTTATAATACTATTGTCATTGGTATATCTGGTGATAAAGGTAACTTCGTTTCTGGAAACATCCCTCTTTTTATAGTAGCGCCCACATTGCTTATCAACCACATGTAAATTATTATTTTTTGTGGTATCCCTAGATATCATGCTTGTTTCTTCTAGCACCTTCTCCCTAATATTTCTTACTGCAGTGGTCTTATATCCCCTGTCTGTAAAAAGATCTTGTAATATGTCAGCTTGTTCTTTAAGCTGAATGGGTTCTTTACATAATCTACTTATTCTAGTGAACTGACTTTTTACCACATTCGGGAATATATGGCGGGGGTGCATACTACTATATTCCAGTATTGTGTTCTTCCAACATTGCTTCCTAAAAAGGTTTGTGGATAAAGAACCATAAGAGTCCTTTGTTGCAGTAATATATAAGAAATCAATGGTATGGTCAGAATATTCCATCATGAATCTTAAGAAACTGGTCGTAGTTTCCAGAAAGTTCACAAACTCTTTCAATTCCCTGACTGTGCCATTCCAGAATAAAAGTATATCATCCACAAACCTTTTATATAATAAAACTTTCTCAAAAAATGCACTATTAAATAAATTATTTAATTCCCAATAATAAACCACAAGATTAGCATAAGTGTTTGTGCACGGGGTGCCCATTGCTACACCCCATCTTTGTAAATATAGCTGATTATTGAACATGAAAACATTGTTATTCAAAACAATGTCAAGTAAAGCACATATAAAGGTCTGTTTCTCAGAATTAAAGTTAAATGAATAATTTAATAGCTCCCTTACTGCTTCTAACCCATAATCATTGGGTATTGAAGTAAATAAGCTCTTAACGTCTAGGGTAACTAATAAACATGTAGTAGGTATCGACTTAAATGGCTTAGTATTTATAACATTAATTAATTGGTATGTATCTTTTAAAATCGTAGGTATATTATCTATCAATGGACTGAGTGTTTTTTCTAGGTAAACCGAAACTGTAACTGTCGCCCATCTCTCTCCTGCTACTATTGGGCGCATAGGTAATGGTATAATTCCTTTGTGCACTTTCAGCAGATCTTTTATGTATGGTACCAAGGGATGTTCAATAAGAAAAAACTCATACATTTCATAAGAAATTTGTCTACACATCAAAAGATCATATAAGTCATCATGTACCTTATGTATTAAATCGCTTAACATTTTTTGATCTATTTCACAATAGGTAACAGCATCTGAAAGCATTACTAACATCAATTCATTATATTCATCTGTGTCTAATATTACTACCTCACCCCCTTTATCTGCAGGCTTAATGGTTATATTCAGATTATTTGATAGACTAAATAAAGAACTCTTTTCATATTGAGTCATATTATAGAAACAACATTTGCGTTTCTTAAAATATTCATAAAAATCTCTTTCACATAATTTTATAAAACTATCTGTAACACATTGTATTTTGAGATCTGAAGAAGCATACTCAGTGTGTACGTGAAAGCGCTTATCAACTTTTTACTGGATTAAAAGTTCATTGTTTCATCGTGGTGGTCCAGCTTTGTGTTTTTTCTACATTGACCAGAACTAGATATAAACTAGCCATAGGAGAAAAAGCCCTCTCTAGCATAGAACCAGAAAGATGCAGCCAGCTACCTACTGATATAAGAAACAGAAACATTTCAAGTATTCAAGAAAAAAACAGACAGCACCTACAAAATACATCTAAATGCACATGCTATGTCTGCAGCTTATAGTGGCAGATAATCACTTGTGTATGAATGTTTATTCTTTTTCATAATGTAACTATTCTATATTTCTTACTATGCAATCTTTCTGCAACTGCATTATTCTTCTGAATTATACTACTGTAAATTGTTTTAAATGTATTATTGTACCTGGGTCATGGCTGAACAGGGTCAGGAGACCAGCCCACCTACCTGGTCACCAAATTGTAAAATAAGTAAATGAAATCAATTTAAAAGTGCTTTCACATCAATGGTTATTTTTTTTAAATACTTACTGATCTATTTTTTAAACAACCTTATTGAATAATCACATTTCAAAGACTGATATGAGTGCAAATATATTAAAAGAAAAAGAAAAGATATTTTCATGTAGTTTGTTTTCTACAATTTTCACTCACTCCAACATTATATAAATTGCTCATTGCCTGTCTTCCCTTTAATATCATTCTTCCTCCAGAACATTTTTCTGCATATATTCTTTTCACAAAATTATCTTTATGTAATTTACTCCTTACCTTTTCTAAAGTCCTCACCTCTAGTACTTTTATCCCATGTGCGATATTCAGTACTTCAATTACAGTTGGTTTAGATCTCAGTTTTCATTTTCTAACAATTGCCTTTTCTTGGCTGCACTGTCAGTTCTTATGTGCTCTTAGTTTTGTAACCATTGCAGGTGCCATGATATTAGTCCTGCTTGAACAGCCTAACAGGAGGCTGTGATAATATAAAGTCAATTTATTTTCATCTCAGTTTTATTTTGTGAAAAATAGTTCTGTAAGAAGCTACAGAACATGGGATATTGATTGGCAATCATCCAATGGTGTGCCCATTAATTTATTTATTTATGGCCATTTGTTAACCGGGTTTGTCCAACTGGGCTTGGGGCCCATTTTCAGTGGAGAACTGAGGAAAAAGCTCCAGTAGTACATTTTAAATAATATTGATATAATAGCAGTTATAGCAAAAAGATTCACATATGTTGGGTTACATGCATAAAATTAAAGTTGCATTAAAAAGAAGCTAAGTAACAATTCTACATTGATATAGTTCAATAGGCCAACAGTAAAACTTTGTTTGTATAAAATTATGCAAATGCATAGTAGACACATTGGAGAAAGAGGGGTAATGAGGTACCAAGTGTGGTCCTTTTGAGGGTACATAAAAGGAAGGAAGACTAAGTAGGGCCATGGCAAGGGCAAGTTCTGGAATTGAGAAAATAAGCTTTTAGTTCATTTTTAAAGTGTGAGGTGTGGGAGATTGAACGTAAGTCAAGGGGAAGTTTTTTCCAAGCATGGGCAAGGGAGTGTTTGTAGAGTAGTTTGCCTACTGACCTTTTTGGGTGGTAGATATCAAGTAATTGTTGGTTAGAAGTATGGAGGGGTCCGGGATGGGATGTAGATGGAGACTAAGGAAGATAGAGATGGACAGAAGGAGGGTTTATAAAGAATAGAGTGTAGCATATAAAATTAATAAGATAGCAGAAATTGGGGAAGTTCAAGCCATTGAAGAGAGTTTAAAGAAATGCAGCGATGTGAGTTCTATGAGGAGTTAGTAATGAATCTGGCTATTTTATGGTAAGTCTGTTGGAGTTTGTTTAAAGTGGAAGCCTGAATATTGGTAAGAACTGGGGCGGCGTATAAGAGGGAGGGGAGGAGGAGTTCCTGGCCCAGGGTAAGTCTAGATTCAGGGGTTAAGAATTTTTTGTTCCGATATAGCAGACCTAGTTTCTTGTTTTGTTTTTTTTATACATTGGAGTATGTGTAGGTTGAACTTTAATTCATCGATAATGACTGCTAGGAGTTTTGTGTGGGTGTCAGGTTGAATAGTTGCATTGTTAGATGATGTAATAAAAAAGGAGGTTTTGTGATGAGAAAGAGAACAGGGAAGAAAAAGTAGGAGTTTGGTCTTTTTTGGATTTAGGATCAATAGGTTGTTTGAGAGCAACTGTTCAGTGGATAGTAGGTACTGTTGGGTCAGGGAGTGTAGTTCAGGAATGTTATTTGAGATGGATATAAGTGTGGAGTCATTGTCATACTGAATAAGGGAGGATTCTTTGCATGAGGTGTAAAGATCATTGGTGAAGATGTTAAACAAAAGGGGTCCCAAGATGGAGCCTTGGGGAACACCAGTGGAGATGGGAAGGAAATGTGAGGAGGATGAGAACCATTTAACAGATTGTTCCCTGCTAGATAGGTAACTATTAAACCTTGCAAGTGGGGAGGTGGATAGGTGGAGATTTGCGAGTTTGGATAGTAGTAGAGGATGAGAGACAGTATCGAAGGCTTTGGAGAGATCTAGGAAGAGACAGGAAATATTTGTTGTCTAGGGCCTCTGCAATGATATGAGTGAAGGAGAGGAGGGCAGTGGTGGTGCTGTGGTGAGGACAAAATCCATGTTGGGTAGGGGTAAGTCAGTGGTGTTTGAGGAAGTGACTGAGAAGCTGTGAGTGAATACATTTTTCTAATATCTTGGAGAGGGGGGACAGAATGGCAATGGGTCGGTAGTTTGAGACATCAGTGGAGTTTTCACCTTTATGAAGAGGGATAGTGAAGAAAGATTTCCAAAGGGTGGGGACAGTTGATTCCAGAATAGATCAATTAATTAGTATAGATATAGGATAGGCAATTGAGTCAGCAGCAAGTTTGAGGAATGTAGGAGATAGATTGTCAGTGGAAGGAGAGCAAGGTTTTAGCTTGAGTAGTAGAGATTTGATGTAAGTAATGGGAACTGACTGAAAAGAAAACAAAGTTGGGTTAGTGGGAATTGGAAGGGTGGGTGTCGAAGTAGAGTTTGGCTTAGAGGTTACCAGATTTTGGATGGAAGAGATAGTGTTTATTCAGGAGGGTAGCCGTTTCCTGAGAGGAAGAGTTAGGGTATTGGGAGGGATTAGAGGGCTTTCCAGGATAGAGGATGGTGAGAGTTGACCAAACTTTTCGAGGATTGGATTTGTTGTTAAGCTGAGCAGAGCTATAGTATAACTTTTTGTCATTAGTTATATATTTTTTGCAAGGTTCCTCAGTTGCCTGTATTTTTGAAGAAAAGGTGGTCATTTAGTTTTAGTCCAGGTTTTTCAAGCACAATCTCTTTGTTTCATAATGGACCTAGTCTCTTTGGAGAGCCAGGGAGCATGATTTGATTTTACTCTGATCTTCCTAGAGGGAGCTAAGGAGTTTAGAGTATTAATGAAGCTGCTATTCAAAGTGCTTATAGCATCATTTAGGGGGAGGTGTTTTAGGGTGGACCAATCTATGTTGTGGAGAATGGAGTTTAAATTGGGATGAATTGAAAGTCAGTAGTTTTCGACAGTATTTGATAAGGTGGGGTTTAGGAATATGCAAGTAGTGTCTTAAGATGGTGGTAGGGAGATGATCACTGAGGGAATCTGGTAAGGTGGTGGGATTATGGTATTGGTGGGGGGAATTGTTAAGGATCCAGTCTATGATGGAGCTGTAAGTGGAATTTTTATGTAAGTGAGTGGGAGGTGTTATAAGTTGGTGGAAGCTGTGTAGGTGGATGCTGAGTTGGGGGGAGTCAGTTGTGAGTTTGGACCAATCAATGTTGACATCACCAAAGATAAGTGTCTCATATGGTATGTTGTGGGAGAACCAGGATAGGATGTTTTCAAAAATGGGTAGATTGTTAACAGGAGGAAGGTAGAGGCAATTGCAAGTTTTTTTGTGAGGATTCAGATGGCAGTTAAGGATGATGATTTCAGCTGGGAGGAAGTCAGGAATTGGGGAAGGGTATGGTGAGAGGTTAAGGTTGTTTGAGTAGAGGATGGCCACGCCACCACCTTTTTTTAGAGGTCTGTCAGATCGGAAGTTGTTATAACCTGGTGGGAGTATTTCACTATTTGAGATTTGTGGCTTGAGACAGTTTTCAGATAGGGAGAGGATGTGAGGGGTATTGAGAGCTATCCATGAGTGCAGCTCAGTGACTATTTGCTAGACTCTGAATATTCATTGAGTAAATAGTTAAGTATTTTGATGGAAATGATTGTTGTGACTGAGGTTGGTGACTGTTGGAGGAGTAAGATGGGGCAGTGTAGAGGTAGTTTTGGCGAGAGAAGAGGGGCAAGGGTTGGGATGGATATCTCCAGAACAAAGTAGGTTTTTAGTGAGGAGAGAGTGTGTAGTAGATGCTAGATGGAGTTTGTATAGTTTTGACTTAGCTTTGTGGAAAGGTTTAAAAACCTGTATTATGGATAGTTTATATAGACATGAGGTAGAGGTAGTAAAGAGATTAGGGGAGATAGTAAAAGATGAAGTAGCTGGATATATGTTGTATGAATGAGAAGCTGGTGAACATAGGAGTGGGTCAGAGAGATTGGAGTGGTAAGAGTTAGAGGTAGAGACAATAAGGAGTAGTGTAGAACATATTAGAAAATAATACATGTTGGAGAGAATAAGTAGTAGTGTAGAAGATATTAGAAAATAATACATGTTGGAATAAAATATGGTCAGATAGAGTAGGTAGAGCAAGTGGTATAGAGGAAGTGGTGTTGACAAGATTGACAGATTAGTAAGGTGGTTGGGGCAATAGGCAGGAAGTGGAATTGTAGTGGCTAGTGGGACAGGAAGGGGAGGGATAGTTAGGTATAAAGGTAATTGTAATGGGGTGTGTGGAAATGGGGTAGGGTAGAGGAGTGAAGTGAGCCCGAGCGTAACAAGGGCGGATGGAGCGGGGCTAGCACCCTGGTCAAGATGAAGTCATAGAAACAATCAGAAAAGGATAGTGAAAGTCTAGCTTGAGAGACAATGATATAAAGTTTCTAAAGGTATAGTCAACAGAAATAAAATAAAAAGAAATAAAATATGAGCAGAAGTAAGCTTACAAAAGGACACTGGCCTCAAGCTACACAAGTAGATTTACTTGAAGCAAACCCAGTGTTTTATGGTTAAAGTAAGCTACAACAGAGTGGGGCTTTGGAGGGGGAGAAAGAGGTATTACTAGCAGCTAAAGGCAGGGCAAAAAATAAAACAAACGGAACAGCCCAAAGGCACGCACGAAGGACAAAGTGCTCGGTCCAAACCAAAACGAAGGGTAAGACAAAAATGTGGACCAGCACAATGGTTTAGCAGGACAAATATTTAATTACTTCAAAAAGTTAAAGCCATATAAATGGCTCACAACAAACAGACCGGTTTCGGCTATACAAAGCCTTCTTCAATGCTCAAGAATCATAACAGAAAATTATATAGCACCCAACATCCTGGTCTTAAATAGTGAAAATTTAAAGAAACATTACAAAAATAAGTATATAATGACAATTCCATTTAAAAATTAAATAATGATGGAAAATCTTCTGGTAGTTACTACATGTAAACATTAAAGCTAAAAAGAACAACAAAATAATATTTATAAATATAAATATAAATGAATCAAAAGACAATATTATAAAGAAAGATTGATTGGCATAATCCACATAATTATACATGAGGATAAAGAGTCTATCTTATTATTATTATTAATAATGGGATAACTCACCTCTATACAATATTGTTGAGGAGTCATAATGCCAATCAAAATACGTGTAGATTGTTGATAGCTTAGTAAATTCACACAAACTGAATAATTGTAAACATGTTATTCTATTTCGTTAAGCCCAGGTTTGAACAATGCTCCTAATCTGCTTATCCACATGTTTTCCATATTATTGAGCTTCGTGTGCCAACCTACTTTAAAATTCCTATGCATTTGAATCTTGTCAATAATCACAAATTTGAAAACAGCAGTGGGGTGATTAGTAATATGTTTGTATAGGGCATTAGACACCCGTTTATTTCTGATCGCACTAAAATGTTCACTAATTCTGAGTTTAACTGGCCTAGATGTCTGACCCACATAAAAAGTAGAACAAGTACAGGTGGCCAAATAAATGACCCAATCTGAGCTACAATTACCAAAGATGGTAATATTATAAACTTTTGATGTGTTTTTACTAGAGAATTCCTTGGTTTTTGAGATATGTTGACAGGCACTACAATGACCACAAGGAAAACAGCCCACCAAAGGATCACCAAATAACATGGTTTGGACAGTCATCTCAGGTGTGTACCTCTTATAATGAGTAAGGCGAGAGTGTATAGTGCGTCCCCTGCAATATGAGAAAGCACATTGCTCTGGTAAAATCTCATTAAGAAATTCATGAGATTTTAGTATGTCCCAGTGTCTATTGATGATTTTCCCTGAATCTGGATGTGTTATTTCCATAAGTGGTTACAAGCCTGATTGGTTGGACAGAATTAGAATTGTCATCTTGTTTCAAATGTTTATATTGTAATAGGTTTGAACGTGTCACATGGTTGGTCTGGTCAATGGTATTGGAGATGTGATGCTTTGTATACCCACGGTTGATAAGCCTATTAGCCAAATCTTGTCTACAAACTTGATGTTGTTCTTGTGAAGAACATATGTGTTTCATCAAAAACTGAGATTTAGGAATATTACTGATGATGTGGCATGGGTGAGAACTGGTTGCATGAAGCAATGTGTTATATTGAGGGAATTTTCTATGAACAGAGGTGGCCAATGTATGATCTGAAAGTCTTGAGACAACAACATCCAAAAAGACAATCTCTTGATGCTCTATGTTGACAGTGAATTGTATGTGAAAGGGATTGTTATTCAGATAACCTACAAAATCAGCCACCTGATCTTTATTAGCACGCCACACCATCCAGCAATCATCTAGATAGCTTCTCCAGATATCTAAATGGTTCATATAAAGATTCTGATGGACATCATATATAAAGGATTGTTCGAAGAATCCCATAAATAAATCTGCATATATGGGGGCAAAAGATGCCCCCATTGCAGTACCTTTGATTTGCCAATATGGTTTTCCATCAAAATAGAAAATGTTTTTGCGCAGAACATATTCCGTAAGTTTCACCAAAAAATTGTTAAAGCCAGTGGAATATAATTCTGATTTCTCCAACCAATATGAAATGGCCAAAATACCAGCATCATGGGGGATACTTGTATATAAGGATGAAACATCCAATGTGCATAACCACCAGTGCGCTTCTAACTGGAACAATAGGGGTCTACTTGGGATTGTTGGAATCTTTGTGTATTTTTGGGAGAAGGTATAGGTATTGTGGCATAGGTTTATCCACTTTAAGTTGTTTAGCAACCTGTTTAGTAATAATACCCTCCTCAATTGCCAGATCCAAAAAGGAATCAATTTGTACCTTGAAGTTGGGTGTGGGATCTACAACCATCTGTATGTAATAATGAGCATCAGACAGTTGTCTTAAGGCCTCCGCCTTGTACTTAGAATGATCCATAACCACAATTCCTCCCCCCTTATCAGCTGGAGTGATGACAATGTCATGATTATGTTGAAGCTTGGAAAGAGCAAATCTCTTGGCTTGAGTAAGATTATTTCTAATGGGTTGATATAATGTTGAAAAATGTAAATCTTTCATGACACATTCTTTGAAGATGGAAACATGTTTGTCCATGGGTGGTGTAAAGGTAGATTTACCAAATTTGAAACCAGTAGATCTTTGAGTATTGTCATGACCTGAAAAAATAGCTTAAGGTTTAACAATCTACAAAAGCCATTAACATCTTGTAACAAATTATATTCAGAAACAGGTGCAGTGGGAACAAAATTGAGGCCTTTATTCAATACTTGGTAGTGTACAGGTAATAATTCAAATGATGAAATATTAAGAACATTATTTATTGTTTCACAATTTGTTGTAGTAAAGCCTGCAGAGTGGATGTTCCTATGTCTGTTTCTGCGCTTCCTCCCTCCCCTGCGTGTCTTGTGTCTAAAGGGACCGGCTGCTTTCTCTTAGCAGCTGGGGACACCTGGCATGAAGGGACATCATAATCTGTAACAGATGAGGTCTCATCCTCTGATGTGCCACTAAGTGTGGATTCTGTCCTTCTCAGTATAGATCTTGGCCTTTTCCTGCCTTTATTATTTTTGTTAGTTCTGTCAGTAAACCTAACATTCTTAGATGTAACAAAGGGTTTACCTTTGTCATAATCAGCTAAATCCCTAAATCCCTATTAAATTTGTGTATTTTCCTCTTCATCAATTGTTCTAAACTGGATAAGTCTTTGGCTAAATCAGAAATATGTTCCTGGAAAAAATCTTCAGTTGCAAATACTTGAGCTTCCAAACAAAATGTTTGAATTTCTGCTATTTGAGATTCAATAGTTCTCTCATAATAACTAGATAAGGTGTCAACAAAAAACATTGAGGCCTGATGTTGAGCTAAAGCCCAATCTTGTGACAACTTGGTATCAACATTTGACACAAGTGGTTGAAGACAAATCCTAAGACCTTTTGGTGTGATATCTTTAAGTTTGTAGGCCTTGAATAGTTTAAAGTGCCAGATGTTTGATCTTAGGGACTTCATATTTCTGTTTAATTTTTTAAAGACTGACCCACATCTCTGTCTAGCATCAGCTGCACTATTATTTGAATTATGTACATTATTGGTATTAAAACCAAAAGCAACAAGGTTGTCCTTGTCAGCTGAAAGTCCTTACAAAATTCCACTCAAATCCATACCAAATAATGTGTCTAAATCCAGTTCTTGACCCAAAAAAAGAATATTGCTGTGAACTAAATCAACTATCATTATTGAAATGTGTGAGTAAGCACTGAGTATGCCAAATATATAATAACTGTCAAAGTTATTTATGTCCTTTTCAACAACTCAAACAACCACACACTGTATATAAAAAATGTGAATGTCCATATATTAAACTTTCCGCTGGATAGCAAACAAAAAGGTTTGTCTAAATGTCCCTTGCAATCAGTGGTCAGTCTATTCAGTATAAGCCTTCTGATAGCCGACGCTTCGTCTCTACTAACATAAATGATGAATAAATAAATGAGCAAAACAAGATTATTTGGTCAGAAATTCTAAGATAACTGACCATTCATCTCTGCCACCGTAAAGGACATATCAATAGACCAAATTTGGAGATAACTCCATTAATTTGTTAAACCAAAATGAGAATATGGACTGTAAAAAATAGTAGGTAGAAACAATTTTTGTATATACAGATAGTGATACGCTAGGTTGTTGATATTGAATATGTATATATCTATAAATAGTTTGCCTACAGTGCAAAATCACACATAAATCAATAGTGATAAAGAGATATGTAGACCCAATGGGTACTCTAAAACAGCAAGTCTAATGAGTCAGGACTAGAGTAAACACCTTATATGTTGTCAATTGGATAAGTTGAGATGGAAAATATAAATCATTATAAGCATAATTCAATATGCATCACCTTAACGGTCAGTTGTTAGCCTGTTACTAAATAATCAATGGAATATGTCTCCACTTATAGGAAAATCTCTGAATGTATAAAAGACAGCCAGAGTAGATATAAAAATCACAATGACAAACAAAATCTTGCTTGTTCTAAATCACAAAGCAATCATATGCTATATGCAATAGGATACAAATGAAAAAGTATTGACCTGTCCAATGGACATAACAAGAGTTAAGTGGCACATTCATTTTAAAAAATAAACATAGTTAAGACCAAACATTATTGCTAACATGACTTGTAAAATACAACAAAAAAACAGGCTTAAATAGTGGGAAGTATACTTGCTGTGTTCAATTCAAGTCAGTCACAAAAGGTAACCAAATGTTCCACAAAAAGAAAGGAAGCTGTAACCTACACGCTTTACTTTGCAAATTCTTAATCCAATAAAAAGTCAAAATCACCATAGAGTGTTCATTCGAACCTCATCCACTGGGCAATAGCTTGTAAAAACACAGCCAGCATGTAAAAATAAATCCAAGCGTCCAGTAGAAACCACGTTTATTAAAATAATTAAAACACAGGGTTAGCGCTTTCAACGAATCATCAGGCCACTAACAAACAAACATACTAGCATCCCTTTTATAGCAAAATGCTAGAGTCAACTACTGATGTCACATCCTGTTTGGACATACTGAAGTCAACTCTGATGTCACATCCTGTTATACATAAAATATTTAAACTGACATCACTTTTGTAGTAAAATGCTACAAACAACTCTGATCCCACATCCTACTAAATATAAAATCTTATAAAATGTTTTAAATTATTTAAAATATTTAAAATATGTATGCAGACATTTTGTAAACAGTGTACAGTAGAAATGTTTTAAAATAACATTTCACCCTATTTTAACTGCTGCTGCATGTAACATTCAAAATGTTTTAAAATATTTTAAATATCTATGTAACCATCTCATAGACAGTATGCAGCAAATAAAGTGTTTCAAAATTACATACTATCTTCCTATAAATACTGCACTTATATGCATACTAGTAACAAAAATGGCACGCATGTTTAGTATTTAATAATAAGCGATATAATCCCATTTGAAACACTTGTATGTATAAATACATGCTTAAAATAGGGATCAAATTAATAAAGATATTAATATTAATATCTACACATGAGCTATTTAGCATAATTATAAATGTACAAGAATAATCATTCAAAAGACTACATCTAAAATTTATACAGCGTGTGCTTCTAAATATCATAATATCTGTAACAGCAGTTAAAATAGGGTGAAATGTTATTTTAGAACATTTCTACTGTACACTGTTTACAAAATGTCTGCATACATATTTTAAATATTTTAAATAATTTAAAACATTTTATAAGATTTTATATTTAGTAGGATGTGGGATCAGAGTTGTTTGTAGCATTTTACTACAAAAGTGATGTCAGTTTAAATATTTTATGTATAACAGGATGTGACATCAGAGTTGACTTCAGTATGTCCAAACAGGATGTGACATCAGTAGTTGACTCTAGCATTTTGCTATAAAAGGGATGCTAGTATGTTTGTTTGTTAGTGGCCTGATGAAGATTAGTTTTAAGCCCTGTTTTTAATATTTTTAATAAACGCGGTTTCTACTTGGACGCTTGGATTTATTTTTACATGCTGGCTGTTTTTCGCTATTGCCCAGTGGATGAGTGGTTCAATGAACACTCTATGGTGATTTTGACTCTTTTTATTGGATTAAGAATTCGCAAAAAAAAAGTTTTGTAGGTTACAGCTTCGTTTCTTTTTGTGGAACATTTGGTTACCTTTTGTGACTGACTTGAATTGAACACAGCAAGTATACTTCCCACTATTTAAGCCTGTTTTTTGTTGTATTTTACAAGTCTTGTTTATTATCAGGCGAACAGAGTGTAGTGAGCATTATTCTTTGTTTTTAAATTATTGCTAACATGTTTAACATGTTTATAATTGTTAGATGGTTAGAAAACAAAACAGTGTCCCTTAGTTAAACTAGAATAGAACCAAACCAATGATGTAAATCAAAAAGTAAGAGATACACTGTCTATTAGGAATCAAAAATATATTAATTGACTGTATAAAGTCCAAAGCACGATGAATCTGTCCAAACATTATAGTCCCAGAAGGTGGAATTGTATCATATATAGCATGCCTGCGATCACAGGACCCAGAATAATGTTCCAAATGGTAGTATAGTGCTCGAAATAATCCAGATGATGCTAAATTCAAATATAGTAAGCCTGCACGAAAAGCAGAACTTAAACACCACAGTCAAAAGTAATTGGTATCAACACAGTACCTGTTATGAGTTTAATACGTAAAAAACGCCCCAAGTCTTCAAAAATGTTCTGAAACTCTGGAGTTAGACCAAATTTAGAACACAACAGACCTGTAGATCCAAATACGTAGACCCAAACTGCATATACCAGTGTAGTGCAAAAGGTAGGCCCAAGATGTATAATCAGGAAAATACCTCGTATACACGAAAAGTTGTTGTAAATAATCCAAAAAGGTTATTGATGTAGTAACGACTACATAAGATGTGTTCAGCAATGTCACCAAAAGATTTTCGCCAACACAAAAGCCAGGTTTGAGGAGCTAGATTAACGATGTAACCTGCAACCAGGCGTCCCCAGCATGAAAGAAGCAGCAACAAACGGAACAGCCCAAAGGCACGCACGAGGGACAAAGTGCTCAGTCCAAACCAAAACGAAGGGTAAGACAAAAATGTGGACCAGCACAATGGTTTAGCAGGACAAATATTTAATTAATTCAAAAAGTTAAAGCCATATAAATGGCTCACAACAAACAGACCGGTTTTGGCTATACGAAGCCTTCTTCAATGCTCAAGAATCATAACAGAAAATTATGTAGCACCCAACATCCTGGTCTTAAATAGTGAACATTTAAAGAAACATTACAAAAATAAGTATATAATGACAATTCCATTTCAAAATTAAATAATGATGGAAAATCTTCTGGTAGTTACTACATGTAAATGTTACAGCTAAAAAGAACAACAAAATAATATTTATAAATATAAATGAATCAAAATACAATATTATAAAGAAAGATTGATTGGCATAATCCACATAATTATACATGAGGATAAAGAGTATATCTTATTATTATTAATAATGGGATAACTCACCTCTATACAATATTGTTGAGGAGTCATAATGCCAATCAAAATACGTGTAGATTGTTGATAGCTTAGTAAATTCACACAAACTGAATAATTGTAAATGTGTTATTCTATTTCGTTAAGCCCAGGTTTGAGCAATGCTCCTAATCTGGTTATCCACATGTTTTCCATATTATTGAGCTTCGTGTGCCAACCTACTTTAAAATTCCTATGCATTTGAATCTTATCAATAATCACAAATTTGAAAACAGCAGTGGGGTGATTAGTAATATGTTTGTATAGGGCATTAGACACCCGTTTATTTCTGATCGCACTAAATTGTTCACTAATTCTGAGTTTAACTGGCCTAGATGTCTGACCCACATAAAAAGCAGAATAAGTACAGGTGGCCAAATAAATGACCCAATATGAGCTACAATTACCAAAGATGGTAATATTATAAACTTTTGATGTGTTTTTACTAGAGAATTCCTTGGTTTTTGAGATATGTTGACAGGCACTACAATGACCATAAGGAAAACAGCCCACCAAAGGATCACCAAATAATGTGGTTTGGACAGTCATCTCAGGTGTGTACCTCTTATAATGAGTAAGGCGAGAGTGTATAGTGCGTCCCCTGTGATATGTGAAAGCACATTGCTCTGGTAAAATCTCATTAAGAAATTCATGAGATTTTAGTATGTCCCAGTGTCTATTGATGATTTCCCTGAATCTGGATGTGTTATTTCCATAATACAACTGTCTGATGCTTGTTATTACATACAGATGGTTGTAGATCCCACACCCAACTTCAAGGTACAAATTGATTCCTTTTTGGATCTGGCAATTGAGGAGGGTATTATTACTAAACAGGTTGCTAAACAACTTAAAGTGGATGAACCTATGCCACAATACCTATACCTTCTCCCAAAAATATGCAAAGATTCCAACGATCCCCCAGGTAGACCTATTGTTTCTGGTAGAGGATCCCTAACTGAACCATTATCTGCTTTTCTAACTTATTATCTGAAGCCACTACTACCCATGGTCAGATCAAGGATTCAGGATACTACAGAATTTCTAAATATTATCCAGGATTCTCAGTTAGAAGCACACTGGTGGTTATGCACATTGGGCCACTACTACCCATGGTCAGATCAAGGATTCAAGATACTACAGAATTTCTAAATATCATCCAGGATTCTCAGTTAGAAGCACACTGGTGGTTATGCACATTGGATGTTTCATCCTTGTATACAAGTATCCCCCATGATGCTGGTATTTTGGCCATTTCATATTGGTTGGAGAAATCGGAATTATATTCCACTGGCTTTAACAATTTTTTGGTGAAACTTACGGAATATGTTCTGCGCAAAAACATTTTCTATTTTGATGGAAAACAATATTGGCAAATCAAAGGTACTGCAATGGGGCATCTTTGCCCCATATATGCAGATTTATTTATGGGATTCTTGAACAATCCTTTATATATGATGTCCATCAGAATCTTTATATGAACCATTTAGATATCTGGAGAAGCTATCTAGATGATTGCTGGATGGTGTGGCGTGCTAATAAAGATCAGGTGGCTGATTTTGTAGGTTATCTGAATAACAATCCCTTTCACATACAATTTACTGTCAACATAGAGCATCAAGAGATTGTCTTTTTGGATGTTGTTGTCTCAAGACTTTCAGATCATACATTGGCCACCTCTGTTCATAGAAAATTCCCTCAATATAACACATTGCTTCATGCAACCAGTTCTCACCCACGCCACATCATCAGTAATATTCCTAAATCTCAGTTTTTGCGCATGAAACGCATATGTTCTTCACAAGAACAACATCAAGTTTGTAGACAAGATTTGGCTAATAGGCTTATCAACCGTGGGTATACAAAGCATCACATCTCCAATACCATTGACCAGACCAACCATGTGACACGTTCAAACCTATTACAATATAAACATTTGAAACAAGATGACAATTCTAATTCTGTCCAACCAATCAGGCTTGTAACCACTTATGGAAATAACACATCCAGATTCAGGGAAATCATCAATAGACACTGGGACATACTAAAATCTCATGAATTTCTTAATGAGATTTTACCAGAGCAATGTGCTTTCACATATCTCAGGGGACGCACTATACACTCTCGCCTTACTCATAAGAGGTACACACCTGAGATGACTGTCCAAACCACGTTATTTGGTGATCCTTTGGTGGGCTGTTTTCCTTGTGGTCATTGTAGTGCCTGTCAACATATCTCAAAAACCAAGGAATTCTCTAGTAAAAACACATCAAAAGTTTATAATATTACCATCTTTGGTAATTGTAGCTCAGATTGGGTCATTTATTTGGCCACCTGTACTTGTTCTGCTTTTTATGTGGGTCAGACATCTAGGCCAGTTAAACTCAGAATTAGTGAACATTTTAGTGCGATCAGAAATAAACGGGTTTCTAATGCCCTATACAAACATATTACTAATCACCCCACTGCTGTTTTCAAATTTGTGATTATTGACAAGATTCAAATGCATAGGAATTTTAAAGTAGGTTGGCACACGAAGCTCAATAATATGGAAAACATGTGGATAAGCAGATTAGGAGCATTGTTCAAACCTGGGCTTAACGAAATAGAATAACATGTTTACAATTATTCAGTTTGTGCGAATTTACTAAGCTATCAACAATCTACACGTATTTTGATTGGCATTATGACTCCTCAACAATATTGTATAGAGGTGAGTTATCCCATTATTAATAATAATAAGATATACTCTTTATCCTCATGTATAATTATGTGGATTATGCCAATCAATCTTTCTTTATAATATTGTATTTTGATTCATTTATATTTATAGTTATATTTATAAATATTATTTTGTTGTTCTTTTTAGCTTTAACATTTACATGTAGTAACTACCAGAAGATTTTCCATCATTATTTAATTTTTAAATGGAATTCTCATTATATACTTATTTTTGTAATGTTTCTGTAAATTTTCACTATTTAAGACCAGGATGTTGGGTGCTACATAATTTTCTGTTGTGATTCTTGAGCATTGAAGAAGGCTTTGTATAGCCAAAACAGGTCTGGTTGTTGTGAGCCATTTATATGGCTTTAACTTTTTGAAGTAATTAAATATTTGTCCTGCTAAACCATTGTGCTGGTCCACATTTTTGTCTTACCCTTAAAAAAATAAAACAAAACAATATGTAAGAGTCTGAAGACAGTAAAATAAAGCAGGTACAATAGGAAAGGCAGTTATGAGTGAGACTAGAAATTAATTCAGGGAGGGGTAAAGTACAGAACAGGAGAATATACACAGAGACAGTCTGAGGATAGTGGGTAACCAAAGAGAAAGGATAGGAGCTGCTGGCATCTGCTTTTCATGGCGACCAGCAAAAAACAAACCACTGTAAATTCTTGTGCTTATAAAGTTTAGCATTAATTAAAAGATTAGCTTATGTAGTAATTATTTACTGGGACACATACTTCAGTGGTATTATTTTAAGCTTAAAATTGAGACTTCCGGACCGATGGTTATCTGTTAAGGTCCTCAAACCTGTCTTGCCTGTACTGTGGCCAGGAGAAAACCACAGGGAAAAATCCACTAGGGTTCAGTGATATTATTTTAAGCTTAAAATGGTGGCTTCCAGGACCGATGGTTAGAGTTGCAGGGTATCTGAAGGTCCTCAAACCTGTGTTGCCTGTACTCTGGCCAGGAGAAAACCACAGGGAAAAATCCACTAGGGTTCAGTGGTATTATTTTAAACTTAAAATGTCTTCCAAATCAATGTGTTGCCTGTACTGTGGCCAGGAGAAAACTGCAGGGAAAAATCCACTAGGCTTCAGTGGTATTCTTTTAAGCTTAAAATGGTGTCTTCCAGACCGATGGTTAGAGTTGCCGGGTATCTGCTAAAGTCCTCAAACCTGTGTTGCCTGTACTGTGGCCAGGAGAAAACCGCAGGGGAAAAAATCCACTAGGGTTCAATGATATTATTTTAAGCTTAAAATGGTGGCTTCCTGACCGATGGTTAAAGTTGCAGGGTATCTGTTAAGATCCTCAAACCTGTGTTGCCTGTACTGCGGCCATGAGAAAACCACAGGGAAAATCCAGTTAGGGTTCAGTGGTATTATTTTAAGCTTAAATTGGTGGCTTCTGGACTGATGGTTAGAGTTGCAGGGTATCTGTTAAGTTCCTCAAACCTGTGTTGCCTGTACTCTGGCCAGGAGAAAACCACAGGGAAAAATCCACTAGGGTTCAGTGGTATTATTTTAAGCTTAAAATGGCTTCCAGACTGATGTGTTGCCTGTACTGTGACCAGGATAAAACCGCAGGGAAAAATCCACTAGGGTTCAGTGGTATTCTTTTGAGCTAAAAATGGTGGCTTCTGGACTGATGGTTAGAGGTGCCGGGTATCTGTTAAGGTCCTCAAACAAGTGTTGCCTGTACTGTGGCCCAGAGAAAAAATGCAGGGAAATATCCACTAGGGTTCAGGGGTATTATTTTAAGCTTAAAATGGTGATTTACAGACCGATGGTTAGAGTTGCAGGGTATCTGTTTAGGTCCTCAAACCTGTCTTGCCTATACTGTGGCCAGGAGAAAACCACAGTGAAAAGTCCACTAGGGTTCAGTGGTATTATTTTAAGCTTTAAATGGTGGCTTCCAGACTGATGGTTAGAGTTGCAGGGTATCTGTTAAGGTCCTCCAACCTGTGTTGCCTGTACTGTGGCCAGGATAAAACCACAAGGAAAAATCCACTAGGGTTCAGTGGTATTATTTTAATTTGCATCAAGTAAATTACTGCTTTTATTTTCTGTTAATTAGTTCAGAAATGCAGTAGACCCCTTTTACTTCATGTTAATTTGGATTTGTAGAAATAAGCTGTAGAGAAAAGGGATTATGATAACTGCTGTCATGCATGCTTTTGGTTTGTACTGTATATGTGTATGTGTATATATATATATATATATATATATATATATATATATATATATATATATATATATATGACAAGATGAAAATTTATAGAATAATATTTTAATAATAAACAATATTTTTACCCTGCTTTAGTGGCTGCGGTTAGCGTTGTCGCCTCACAACAAGAGGCTCTTCGGTTCGATTCTTGGCTGGAGCGCCTTTTGTGTGGAGTTTGCATGTGGTCGAGTGAACTTTAAAGGACATGCAGGTAGGTGCTTGTGTGACTGGGTGTGCCATCGTTGAAGCCTGGACATCTTGACACTGTAAAAATCCAAAAATGCCAATTTTAAGCGGACTGGAGATCTGCTGTAGTGACCTGTAACTGGGAAAAGCCAAAAGGCATTGATTTTTTTATTTTTACCCTGCTTTATTTTTGATGTCTAATAAAAGACTTACAAATATTTGCATCATGTGTTCACTTAATATATTAAACCTTATATGATTTTTCATAAGTTTGAAATTCCCTGTGTTGGATTCTAAAGTTCAGTCACCTAAGGACAGCAGACTCATTCAAAGTTATGCCATTGCCACACTCTTGTATTAACAGCTGTTGTATCTACTTGGACTGTTTCTCTCAGTCTTGGAAGCATTTGTGTTAAATACAGTCCTCTCTAGACTATGTAACCTTGAGAACACCTCTGGGGCTGGAGTTTTACAAGAATGACAAAACATTTAAACTAGGAAAGAAAAATGTATTGTTTAAATGATTGTCATTCTGATAAAACTCCAGCTCCAGTTGTGTTCTAAAGGATGAAGCCCTAAATGCTTTGTATGCAGAGTACAGTTTACATCTAACCATTCTATACATTTTGCTAAGTAACCCAGTATGTTCATCATAATACTCAGTGTTGCAGGTATTTTTTTTTTTAATTTTTACCTGCAGGTTCCCAGTGGCTGGTCTTCCTCTAGACGTTGTACCTTCACACTATGATCCTCAGGTGAAACCCTCTCATTGGATATCTAGACATCTGTGATATAATAAAAGGAGTGTTGGCTGGTGCCATCTTCAGATGTTTCTTGGCACATTTCTTTGTCCCTTACAGTCAGTGCTCACTGTCATCAGTACTTCATGTTAGCCTACCCTCTGAGAGGCAAGTATCCCACTCAGGAAATTGTGTTTATCTTAGTAATTGTATATTGATAGATGTCTGATAATAGTGAGGGTACATTTTTAGTAACTATATTGAAACAGTGAATAATTGTTTAGAGTGTAGAAAGCATTTTATGTTTTGTCCATGGCTGTAGCATGAAATGTGAGGGTGTCTACATTCTACCAAGTTCATCCTGAGGACATTCAAAGTCTGGCATTCTCTCTGGGAATATCTAGGCCAAAAAAGGAGCATGCCTGGTTTCATTGCAGCATGATGTCTGTCAAGGTTTCTGCCAGTCAGCATTTAAAATGCAAGCATGGAGAGTAGCACAAGAAGAAGAAACTTCAGGAAACTGATGACAATCATATTGAATCTGAAAGCTTCTTTAGGACTGCTGGCACAGAGACTGATGGTCATTCATAGACCCTGTTCTCAGCATTAGTTGTGGCTGTGGCTTCTGGTGTGACTCCTTTGGAGGCTGCTACTTCATCATCTTTAGGTATTTTAGGACTGTAACCTATCAGCTGACTGCCCTTTCTGAGAGACCCTATAGCTCATACCAACATAGTCATCAGAAAAGGGGAGGGTGATATTCCTTCATTGCTCTTTTGAGAAAAGATTCCTGGAGACTATATTGAGGTGTTCAGTGCTTGCCCATGACTCACAGGTCCAAACCACAGAAGCAGAAACCAGCAATCATTAGCTTACCTCAGCACAGGTGAACAGCTCCTTGATCCAGCACACAACCCACATTTTAACTAAGACCTTTGCCATTTGCACCAGAATTTCATAAAGTTTTTGAAATGTTATTTATTTTGTAAGTATGTATTTATCCATCTTTCCTTTATTGACCAGTTTAGTCTAGTAGGCTAGTAGACTCTTTTCAGGGGAAACCCAAGGTGATATTTATACTGACTAGAGGAAATTTGACAAAGGACATTGGGAAATTTCCCTACCATACTCTTTTTTTGGGCTGAACTACTAGCAGTACAGGGCTAGTACTGGGCTGAGAAACTTCCAGTATGGCAGAGAATAGCTGCTACAAATCTGAGAGTACTAAAGGGCCAGTGGAGCCCTACAGCACTAAGTAACCTGTAAGGCACATAAATATGGAAGGTGCATGAGGAAGGCTTAGCCAGACTTACAAAGGCCAGCAAATAAATTTATAGGGTACATTTTATATGGCTATCTAGGCTTATAAAGGCTTCAGTGGTCATTAGCTTAGTACAGGCCTATGAGCCTTGTATAGAGATAACAGATGCAGTTGTGACCGGTTTTGATGGAGAAGGACTTAAGTTTTAATGGATTTATCCAAGAACGAAAAGTCAAAGGAAGGTGGTGAGACTGGAATATGTTGGTTGCACAAGTGCTGCAGAAACAGGATGTTTCTGAAAATCTGGTAAGAATCTGGAAGAGAAATAAGTGTATGTTTTATGTAAATCTGGGTGTATGTTTGACTGACAGGAGCCAGTTTTAAGGGCATATGCCTGCAACGGGTAACTGATAACAAACACTGACAGGAGAACTGCAAAGATTTATGAAATTGTGAATCTGGCAGGCAGAAGAAGCACGGAGGTAAAGGAAAGCATGTTAGCACAAAGGAACATTAAAGGTCTAAAGGAACAGAGAAAAACTACCACTGGTAAGAATTAGAACAAAGTACATTACCAATATTATGAATCAGCACAAAAGCAATGAGGACATTAACTTGTATTACACTGTGCATAATATCATTTTGCTTCTGGATTTTGATCTTAAAGACATAAAAGCACTCAGGCAATGGAGATTTTGTGAAGTGACATTTGAAACTTATTATCGACAAAACACTTGGTGAATGAAATGGATCTATATCACATAGTCGAAGTTTTATAACTTCGAACATGGAATGTTTGAACCATTCTGTTCCAAGTTACAAAACTTCGACTAGTGATAAAAAAATAACAAAAGAAGTAAAAGCAAAATAAACTGCTGTAAGCAGGGGGGCAAGCCACCTCCCACACCCCCGCTACTTAAATATACCAACTCCGAGATCGCACCACATTGAAATGAACGGAAACCTCCCCTTATGGAGATTTCTATTTAAATGCTCAAACTTGTACAAGTTCAAACTTATGGTCTCGACCATATGGGGTTCAAACTTGTACAAGTTCGACTGTGTGATAAGAACCCGAATGAAACAAAAATGTATACTGTCACTTTTGAAAGCCTTTCAGTTACATAATTTAAGCATGCAATGAAAAGGCAGTTAAATGTACAATTCAGAACAGCAAATGAAGAATATTAGTTAAGAATTTTTTCCTGTTTCTAGTAAAGTACATGCTGTTGGTATATTTTGTAAAAGAAAGTGTAAGACGAAAGAAAAATTTGTAATCATAATAATGGTAAATGGGAAAAAGTGCAGTGTTAGATACTGGTGACAACCAGAAGCTTGTGTGTGTGTTGAAACAAAACATTTATTGCAAGACTGTAACAAAAGAAGATGTGGGCAATGTGGGAAAGGGGGCATACTACAAGGAATTTTAAGCCAAGATGTAGAAAATGTAATGAGAGTGGGCATTTCTGGTTGGATTGCCTTTTGTTAGAACAAAAAGGGAAAAATGAAGAGAAGAGAGGCAATTTATTGAAAATTCTGCTAAAGATATTTGTCTAAAACAAAGTACTGTGGTGAAATAAGTAAAGATAATGTTGAATACTGAAAAGAATTGGGTAAATGGAGGGTTGGGGTATGGACAGAGGTCTCAGATGCAAGTTAAACATAAGGATGCAATATTAGAAAGTGACTCAGAGGTCACTTCACAACAAGTACAAATATGACTCTGTCATTGTCCATGTTGGTGTGAATGACCTGAGATGTACCGCCCTGGATTACATGAAAAGAGACATGGAAGAGCTCTCCAATCTTGTAGCCCAGGCAGGTATGACCCTAGCCCTGAGTAGCATCCTGCCATTGCCCAGAATGATACAGCAGTACAAGGACAAAATGATTGACTTCAACAATTGGCTAAGCTTCTGGTGTCCTTCTAAGGGGATCCAGTATCTGTCTGCCTGGGACGACATGGTCGACAGACCACGATGCTTTGCCAGAGATGGCCTGCACCTGTCGTCCCTGGGATTCTGGATACTGGCAAAGGGTCTTGCCACCCTTGTAGTGCCTTTTTTAGGCAAGGTTCAAATGACAAATTCACCACCGTAACAGGAACAGGCAAGCAAAAACTGAGGGTGATGCTACTCAGTGCTAGAAGTCTAAATCTCAAAATGCACTCAATTGAGGCACTCCTTAAAATGGAGAACATCGATATCTGTGCAGTGACTGAGACCTGGTTCAAGGCTCTAGAGAGCACCCCTGCATTACCAGGCTATAACTCATATCAGACTTTTCAGGCCATCTAACCTGGACCAGAACACCAAAGCGGAGGTGTGTCCATATTTATTAAGGATATCCACACCTCCAGACTAGTTGCGCAGCATAATGCATCTGAGGTTATCCTTGTCAACTAACTCTGGGCAAAACTGCAATCCAAATTGTAGCTTGCTACAGATTCCCCACCATGCCCCAGGATTCCCACTCGCCTTTTGTTGAAATACTGGAAAATATTAGGGTTCAGCCAAACACCCTAATAATGGGCAATTTCAACTACCCCACCATTAACTGGGAAAACTACTCATGTACCAACTCCTTCACTGATCACTTTCTGGCATTCATAAATTCCAATGCTCTGGATCAACTTATCCACACCCCCACCAGGGGAAACAATATCCTAGACCTAGTCATTATCAACATGAGTGACTGGTGTTCCATACCTGAAGTCAAGGCCTCATTGGTCAGATCCAACTATAAGCTAATCACCCTAGATATCCGCATCCCGCCCCCACCCACCATTAAGGAAACCATGGTAAAAAAATTCTCCAAAGCTGACTTCATGCTTCTTAAGACAGAAGTGGTGAACTTCATGACACCCATGCAAATGGACAATACAGATACAACTGCTGAATCCTATACAAATGCACTCTATAATCTTACACGATTGCATGGATTGTGCTATCCCAAACAGAACCAAGACGCTATCCTCTAAAAAAAGGAAGCCAATCAGGTGGTCCCCTGCCATAAACAAACTCTAACACTGGTAAGGGCCTGTGTGCCACTTTTGGTCAATATGAGTCTCCGTATAGCCCAGCAGTCCTGTGTCAATAAGCTACTGTCCAGCTGCGCATGTTAGGTTACCTGGTGTAGCTCTGTTGAGCAAAGCAGGATGTAAATACTTCCCTGTCCAGTGTAAGGGTAGTTCAGTATTCATAATCTGTCTGTGCACCACAGCAGGACTATGATAGTGATGAAAAGAGTGCATTCAGGCAGCAGTTGTAGGACCTACCAGATAAAGCAGGACAACATGAGCTGGGGATTTGAATGCTCATATAAGGATAGACCAGTATATGGGGACTTTCTAGGTCTACATGGGTAGGGTAACATGAATAAAGCGGGAAAGGACATTCTAGACTTCTATGTGGCAGTTGTCTTAATGGTCACCAAAACATTTTTCACTAAGAGAGACAGTCACAAGATCACATACAAGAGTGGCCAACATGCAAGTCAGTCAGATGTTCTTCTAGAAAGAAAAGGGCACCGGGGTAGAATCAGTGATTGTAAAGTCATTCACAGTGAAGCAGTCAACCCACAGCTTAAACCACTGGAAGTTAGAACCAGCTGCAAGCAGTGGACAGAACAATCTTTAAGGTCAACAGATATTTGGCTGAAGACGTGGAGGTTAATTCTAGTGAATACACAGGAGATAAAGGAAATACTCAGGGTTTTAGCATCTCAGGAAGAAAAGGAAGAAGAACTAGGTGGAGTCAAAGAAGAATGGCAGTGTCTCAAAACAGCATGTGCAAGGAGTACAGAACAGGTGTATGTCCAAGCCAGGGAAAAAGACACGTATGGAAAGCTGGTGGTGGAATGCAGACATCCAGGAAGTTACCAAAATAAGGAAGTGCAGGAAAAAAGTTGGATATAAAAAAGACAGACCAAGTAAGAAGGAATGATGTTTGGCTAGCTAAGAGCTCAGTAACAATAGCAAAGAACAAGAGATCAGAGGCACTCTGCCATTTCCTAATGAACACAAACGTAAGATGGGGGATGAGCAGTTCAGACTCCGCTCAGAATGCAGAACTACCAAACTGATGTCTGCAGTTTGACAGGTAGTGGAGAACAAGCTAGAAATGAGGAAAGAGTCTAACTGGGCATTCCTAGACTTGATGAAAGCATATGTCAGTGTACTAAAAAGCTGATTTGGGCAGTAAGCTATGTGCAAGAAACAAACAACACAAGTATGAATGGTCTGTGGACTCACAGAAGGGTGTCCACAGGTAGTGGGAATGGGTGCATGTCCAGGTTCAGCTCTGATCCCACTCCTGTTCATACTAGTGATAGACAGCATTAACATACAGGTCAGAGGGGACAGACCCACCAAACATTTGTATGCTGATGATGTGGTATTACAAGCAGACACTGTACAATGATTTTGGAAAATGATAGAGCAATGGAATGCAAATCTTCAGACACATTATTAAGCCTAGGACAGATAAGATGTCATGGAAGCAAATTGGGGAAATCAGAAGAAGCTGAAAACTTAGATGTAAGGGAAAACAATAAAACAGGTTAACAGCAAGTATCTAGGAAAGGTGTTCTAGAAGAAGGTAAGTCTGAATGGGAGGCCAATCCTATAATCAGGGGGGGTGCAGTCAACTAGCCAGGTGTAGTGTGTGACAAAAGAGTGTCAAAGACACCTAAAAGTAAGTTGTACAAAATAGTGGTACACCCAATACTACTGCATTATAAAGAAAACTAGACAATAAAGGTGGAGAAGTTTAGGAACCTAGAGGTGATGAAGATGAAGGGCAAGAGATGGGTGGTAGGATGCACATTGTGGAACCGACAAAGACATGACAACATTAGAGCAGATTCCCAAGTAGCCTCAATTACAGGAAATATCAAAGAGAAGAGATTATAGTGGTTTGGGCACATGAGCAGGAAAACAGAAGACAACCTGGTGAAAAATATTGGGAAGAGGCAGGAAGTAGGCAAGAGGAAATGAGGTTGTCCAGCAAAGAGATGGATAGATTGTGTGAGAGAAGACCAATGAAAGGGTAGACTTGACCATCAAAGAAGGTAGGATACTGACAATGAATTGGATACAGTGGCACTGATGCGACACCCTGACCCCATGTAGGAAGTAGGGGTAAAGGGAATAGATGGTGATAGGAAATGAGACATGTTCAGGATTATGGATTCTTATAAGATGTGAGAAAATAAAAATATTAGATGTGACAGTAGCCTGGAATGGTGATAATGTGATATGAGAAGAAGGGGAAAGGTATGTTAGACTAACAGTAATATATACAAACACAAATATGTCTGAAATGAAAAAGAAGTCTGAATAAATGAAGTATGTAATGTTAAGCATGTAAATAATTATGGTGTGAGAATTTAAAAGTAACATAATAAGGAAACAGGAAAAATCGCAAAAGATAGTAAGGCAGTGAAAAAGTTAATAAAATGTAGCGGGTTGAACTAGAGGAATAGATATTAGACATAGAGAAGAGTATTTTCAAAACTGAAATAGATTACATTATATATTCAAAAGATGAAGTAAGTGATGGGTTGGAAATAGTTGAGCTTTCAGATGACATAGTACTATGGGCTATAATAGAAGATAACGGATTGACAACAAAGGAAGGAAAATAAATAAAATGGTTATGTCGCAAGGTTCACATAATGGAAGACTTGAAGAAGAGCACAGAAAATTATTGGAAGAACAAATGACAATGAAAATACACGATGGAAACTGGACATATTGGTGGATGGTGTACAAGAAAAAGGATAAACACTTTATTAGAAGTCGAGAAAAAAAATTCAAAAAAGTGGTAAGATGGGATATGAAGAAATTATAACAGGGTATGAAAAAGAGAAAGTATTAGTGACAGAGTAAGAGAAACAGAAAAAGAATTCTATGAAAATAAAACCAGTGATATATACACTAAGTCCTTTTTAAGAAAGAAACAGGAGGAAGATTTGCTTTTCTTAGTGAAACAAGTTAAAAGAAGAGAAGGGAACAGGTGCTGCATCAAATGTTGCCATGAGGGGAATTAAATAAAGCCTACATGGAGTTATTTTCCATGCAGGCATAGTAGCATGGGGCTTACATGGAAGTAAGCAGATGTACGATCTGGTAAATGGAGCTGAGGAGCGTGCACGAGTGTGCGAATATGTAAATGTCAATGGCATACAAATAACCTCATAAGCAGGTGAAATGCATGAAAATGAGGCAGGTAGAGTGACCCAGCAAGCAGATAGGCAGTCCTGCAAAACCCTGTGTTGGTGTCTATAATGTAGATGGAAAAATTCTATGTACAGGATAGAAAAATGACACCAGGGGCTGTAAAAAGTGTACTTACAGTGGCAGAAATAGCATAGAGGACACATATATGTGCAAAACTAGTCATCATATGTCTAACACTGTATGGAAAATAATGTAAAATATTTATATTTTTTTAATACCCTGGGTATGTTTGCTGGGCACCCTCATGGATGCAAAGAAGGAAATATAAAACATGAAGAGAAATGATGGATCTTGAAAATGTGTAAGTAAAATATATGAAAAGAAAAACTAGAAGAAAGTGGAATGTGAAGAGGAAATCTGGAAATGTTGGTATTTTGACAAAAAACTTAAAATTGAATAATTAGAGGAAAAGGTAAGTTAGTGATGGAATCAACATCAGAACTGGATGGACTAAATTATAGATATTATAAAGGGATAGAGGAAAGTGAAAAAAGAGTGTTCATTAAAATATGGAATTAGTGGTTGGAGAAAGTATAAAGGAAGATGAAATGCATGGTGTGGTGACTAAATTTGTATGAAAAGGATTAAAGAAAGATATAAAAATGGAGACCAGTAACTCTAGGAAACAAATTTTATTTATTTTTTTTTGAAAATAATGCAAGAAAGGTGAGAACAGAAATTATTGAACAAAGTTTTATAGGGGTGAGGATTGTTGTAAAAGACCAGAGAGGTAAAAGAAATGAGAGTAATGATAAAAGAATTGTTAGATACGATTTTAAAAGAAAACCAAGCAGTAAAAATAGTAATGTGATATAGCAAAAACATCTGACAAGGTCAGCTATGAGGCATCTTGGAAGATATTGCAGATATACTGAATTGGGGTAAAGTAATACATGCAATAAGTATGTCTTATGAAGAATTCTAGATAAAAGTTATGGTTCATCAATGGCTGGGAAGAAAAATATGATTGCAAAGACTTGTTAAACAAGGGTGTCCCTTAGACATGTGTATTTTTGTATTTGTGATAAATCCAAAAACACAGATTTATGGCTTACAACTCCTGCTTTATAAAAAGGTCCCATTCCTGAAATATTAGTACTACACATAATATTGGTTGTGTAACAGTTTATGACCATTTTATATGAGTGTAGCCATGAAATGCACCATCTCAAATGAATTGTTAGAAAAAAATAAGATGACCAAAGGCCATGCTGAGGCAATCTGGACCTGATCCAACAGCTGTTAATAATTCAGCTCATATGATACTGTCATAATATATTTTATAGGTTCTCCTGTAAATAAAATATTCACTTTAAATACAAATCCAGAATCATTAGAGAAAATTGTATTTTGTTGTAATACTAACTGAAACTAACCATAAATAAATTCATGGAAAAGCAGTAAAGAGTTTGAGTCCAGAACACTCGCATGTGCTTGTTGCTGGGTCACATCTTTTACTTTACAATTAAGTTAAATCATCATTGTCAGTTTGTAGTCCAACTAAATAAGATTCAGAAAATTTGCCATCTGCTGTCAAAGATGGTTGTAGATTTACATACTGTCACAAAGTAACAAGACAGGTGTTACTTTGTGTCCAGATATGCCATGTTTATTAATACATTAGACATGCAGTAGATGGGTCATCTGTAGGTGTGAGTGGGTACGTGATACAGAAGAAACACCTGGCAACCGGCTTCTCCTTGTGCCTTGTAAACTCCACAAATACTGGTGACTGCACATGGGGGTCACTCTAGGGGTCCCCTGAGACGAGACAGAGTTGAGAGTATACTGAAACTCTAGTATGTATTACTAGGTTCTCAAAGTTCTAAATTCCCAAACAATTTCTTTTGTCCTCTCATGTTACTTGATAGAAGCCTGTCATGGCTCAGCCTTGTGATTGTAGCAAAGGTAGGTAGCAAGAACAGCAGTAGAACCTGCTAATCCAGTGCCTTTGTGTTTTGTGTTACTGATGTTAGCCATTTGTATCTAACGGTACTATATGTCTGCAACTGTGTGTGTGTGTGTGTGTGTGTGTGTGTGTGTGTGTGTGTGTGTGTGTGTGTGTGTATCAGCTTCAGATAAGAAAGTCCACCCGCACTGAACACATCCACATGTATCTGCGTAGTTAAAGGATAATTGACTGTTGCAGGATTTCCATGTCAGAAACATTCCTCACTAGGTTCTCTGAATAGAACTGTTTGGCAGTATATCCACAAGGGATGTCAGAAGGTAGACAGATACTTCCCAATGGCTGCATTATACTGAGAAATACAGAATTATGTTTCTCAAAGGCTCTCGTGTTATTGCTATTTCCATTGTTTTTTCCAGCTGGGGATCATAAGGAATGGCTGAATTGCTTCATTCCTTTTTTAAACAACATACTCTGCAGACGTGTGTGTGTGTGTATGTATAGATATATATATATATATATATATATATATATATATATATATATATATATATACACACATACATACAATCTGTATGTATATACACACACACACACACACACACACACATCCACCATGGTACATAGAATTACAAACTACAGTACTATCACTGTTGCTATTTTGGGGCCTTTGCTCCCCCCCATTATGTTTTGGGGGGGTAGATTTTTTTTTTAAGAAGTTGAAAGCTAGGCTTTAATTCAATTTTATTAGCTGCTTTTTGTGTTTCTCTCATACTGTCCTGTTCTATGAATGAAATGTGAGAACATTTCACTAGCAGTTCAAATTCAGAAAGTAATAAATTTAAGGTTTACCAAAAGTGTACTAGAACACGTTCTGCTTCTGTAGGATTTTCTAAATATGCCCTGTATAACATGTGAATGTTTGGTTACTGACTGTGTGACTTAACTGTAAATATTGGAGATCCTACAGGAGTAGCAGTCAGTAACTGTGTTCTGTTTCCTGCTTACTCCTCGTCTCTTTGCTAATTTACCGAATGTACTACTTATTTTTACTGAATATATTCAACTTTTGTAACCGAAACCGTGGAGCAGGGTTCATGGCTTTCATACTAAGAAAGGAGATTTCAATATTGGAAAAAGGTGTTCTTAATGCCACTATACAATATAGGCTACTATTAATGGCTGGAGTTTCTTCCGTAGTTGTGTCTTTCGGCTTTTCCTGGTTAGGGGTCGCCACAGTGGAACTCCGGTCCGCTAATGATTGGTAGTTGATTTTTACATGCCGAGTTACCAGCCCTGACGCACAACCTTCATCAACTAAGGTACGCCCATTCACGCATGTCTCCACGCAGAAGACGCTCTAGCTGAGAATCAAACCGGACAGCGTCTGACTGTGAGGCGACAACGCTACCACAGCACCACCATTATTAATTCCAAACAGCTGTAAACAAAATTGTATGTCTGATATTTGAACTTAAGATGCAAAAACCAAATGGCTGCAGGTACACTGAGGTGCCCAAAACACACAACAACAGCAAAAGTAAATTAAGGCACCAAAGTTACACACTGGAAATCAGTCACTGTACTTTATTGCAGAAGACAAACGGTAAGCACTTTCACAACTTAATGTTGCTTCATCAGACCACATCACTACAACTGATGCTTGGTTAAATACTAGGACAATTAGTATGACATCACAATTTAAAGAGATATTACTCCACTAACATAAGAACATATATCAATATCCATAAGAAAAATGCATAAAATATATAGAAAGGTGTGTGTTTACACACAATAATATTAAAAACAATAATATTTAAAAAATATTAATATTTAAAAAAAGGGGGGGGTGTAATCCCTGATGGTTATTAATATATATATATATATATATATATATATATATATACATATACACACACATATAACCATAATAGTGCAATGAAAAAAATATATATATAAAAAAACTCATGTTTTAGTGTTTAAGGCACCTGGCCTTAAGGTAAGGAACTAATGAGGTGCAGCCATTCAAACCAGGATATCTATCTGCTTGTAATTTAGTGATCCATTGTTGTTCTAATTCTTCAGTGTGGTTTTCTACGTCACCACCTCTGTTTGTCCTTACTATTTGTTGTAAGATTAAAAATTTAAAACAATGGCTACTGTCTATTCAGGACATGATTAGCTAGAGCATTTGATTGCTTCTGGTTCCGTATGTCCCTTATATGTTCTAACATTCTTTCTTTAAAGCTCCTATTTGTTTTGCCTACATAATAGGCATGGTATGCTTGGCAAAAACAAAAATAAACAACATCAACACTTTTACAATCATAATAATTCTTCGTATAAAGTTTAAAACATTTCACAGGATGAATGTACTCATTTTTAGTGTAGACATGCTGACAAGCAGCACAATTTCTGCACGGGAAGGTGCCCTGTCTGTTTGAGAGATTTTTTCTAAAAGACTGATGTTCTCTATTACAGAGCTGCTGCTTTAAAGACACATTATTTCTAAAACTGAAGTTTGGGGTGTCACCAACTGTGGAAACCAGACCTGGTATTTCATGTAACAAGTGCCAATTCTTTTTAATAATTTCCGTATACTTATTGATGTCACTTGCAAATCTAAAAACTATTCTAAACTTATTTCTATCAATACTTGTATCATAAGGTATACTTGTATCAGCACTATAAGAGCTCATGTATGGTTTACATCTTGTAGATCACAATTTCCATGCATCTGCTATCACTCTAGTGATTTCTGAGCTAGAATAGCCTCTTGTCATCGAATATGGATAAAAATTCGAAGTCAGAAGAACAAAGGAATGCAAACAATATAGGTAAGACTCCAATAGATACTTCACAAGCAAATGCTACAGATACTAGTGTTTTTTTAGAGAATTTGAAAGTGGGAGAATTCACTTTGAAAGCAACTCTTCCATTCAGAGCTCGAGCCAAATGCAATCCCAATATGGGAAAGACAGCAAGGGAGAATGAAATGGACAGAACTGCACACTTTCCAAAGAAAAGGAGGATGTAAAAACTGATCTTATTGTTAACATTTCTTCCTTTACTCTAACTAATGAACAAAACAGTTTGCTTAATAAGGGTTTGTCTTTTATACCTGCCAAGAAGGCAGATTTAACTGAAATGCTAACAGACTTGAAATTGCTTGGTAGGAATTTATCATTAAAATGCATGTTTCGTAATAATGAAAATGTCAATGTAAATATATACAAGAAACCTAGCACTTTTGTACCTCCCACCCCTCCAGGCATACAAAGATTTTTAGATATCTGTGAAAATGCTTTTAATGAAGCTTATACTCCTGGTACACAAGGCTGCACCTTTCATAATTTAAATACAGAAGAATATAGGGCTCTACATGAATTGCAGGATTTACATTCTCTTATTATTAAACAAGCAGATAAAGGTGGTAAAATTGTATTAATGGACAAAGATTTATATGTTAACCAGATGAAGGTTTTGCTATTAGATACTTGTACCTATCAAATGCTGACAAAAACAGCTGTAATTGCTATCACTGATAAAGTGTCTTTTTTAGTGTTTGATTTACTGATTACAGGATTAATTGATGAATCCTTATTTAATTATTTTTTAGTACAAAAACCTCTAGTTCCTAGGATCTATGGACTCCCTAAAATCCATAAACATCCCACGGTTCCTCCTTTACACCCCATCATGTCAGGAGCAGGATGGTGCACTGAGCCTCTATCTATTTATGTAGAAGGCATTTTACATGAGTTCTTGGATAGTTGTTATACAGTTCTTAGAGACACAAAAATGTTTTTACAGCGGTTGCAAAATAGAATGGAAACCATTGATAATGATGAAGAATTTGCATTCCTTACCATGGACATTGAATCTCTTTTTAGTATTCCGAATGATTGGGGTATTGATAGAATAAGAGAATTCCTCAATATGAATAAGAAGCTGACTATTAATAAGATTATGCTAGTCTGTGCACTATTGGAGATTATACTTGAAAATAACATTGTAGCTTTTCAGGATCAATTTTTTCTACAGAAGATTGGCGTGGCTATGGGCACTTTGTGTGCAAATAGCTACACCAATCTGTCACTAGTATGATGGGAAGAACAATATGTTTTGTCAGATGTTAACCCATTTTTTGGCTACATTCTCTGGTACATCCGTTTTGTGGATGATGTTTTTGTCTTGTGGAAAGGGCATGGTGAAAATATCAGTAATTTCATTGATTACCTGCATAGTACTACAGACCTTTTGAAGTTTACTTTTACTTTTTCTGATACATGTGTTGATTTCTTTGATGTGAGTGTCACCCTTACTGATTTAAAGCAGATAAGAACCAGCATTTATCACAAACCCACAAGAACCAATGCCTGTCTGCACAGGTCAAGCATGCACCCAAGACACGTACCTAGAAATGTCCTCAAAGGACAAGTCTATAGAACCCTATGCCTACATTACAATGATGAAAAGGCAGTAGTTGCTTTAAATAAGTTACAAGACGAATTTCAAACAAGAGGCTATTCTAGCTCAGAAATCACTAGAGTGATAGCAGATGCATGGAAATTGAGATCTACAAGATGTAAACCATACATGAGCTCTTATAGTGCTGATACAAGTATACCTTATGATACAAGTATTGATAAAAATAAGTTTAGAATAGTTTTTAGATTTGCAAGTGACATCAATAAGTATACAGAAATTATTAAAAAGAATTGGCACTTATAGTTGGTGACACCCCAAACTTCAGTTTTAGAAATAATGTGTCTTTAAAGCAGCAGCTCTGTAATGAGAACATCAGTCTTTTAGAAAAAAATCTCTCAGACAGACAGGGCACCTTCCAGTGCAGGAATTGTGCTGCTTGTCAGCATGTCTACACTAAAAATGAGTACATTCATCCTGTGAAATGTTTTAAACTTTATACGAAGAATTATTATGATTGTAAAAGTGTTGATGTTGTTTATTTTTGTTTTTGCCAAGCATGCCATGTCTATTATGTAGGCAAAACAAATAGGAGCTTTAAAGAAAGAATGTTAGAACATATAAGGGACATACGGAACCAGAAGCAATCAAATGCTCTAGCTAATCATGTCCTGAATACAGACAGCAGCCATTGTTTTAAATTTTTAATCTTACAACAAATAGTAAGAACAAACAGAGATGGTGACGTAGAAAACCACACTGAAGAATTAGAACAACAATGGATCACTAAATTACAAGCAGATAGATATCCTGGTTTGAATGGCTGCACCTCATTAGTTCCTTACCTTAAGGCCAGGCACCTTAAACACTAAAACATGAGTTTTTTTATATATATATATATATATATTTTTTTTTTTTTTCATTGCACTATTATGGTTATATGTGTGTGTATATGTACATATATATATATATATATATATATATATATATATATATATATTAATAACCATCAGGGATTACACCCCCCCTTTTTTAAATATTAATATTTTTTAAATATTATTGTTTTTAAATATTATTGTGTTTAAATACACACCTTTCTATATATTTTATGCATTTTCTTATGGATATTGATGTATGTTCTTATGTTAGTGGAGTAATATCTCTTTAAATTGTGATGTCCTACTAATTGTCCTAGTATTTAACCAAGCATCAGTTGTAGTGATGTGGTCTGATGAAGCAACATTAAGTTGTGAAAGCGCTTACCGTTTGTCTTCTGCAATAAAGTACAGTGACTGATTTCCAGTGTGTAACTTTGCCTTAATTTACTTTTGCTGATATTTGAACTTACTACTTTGCTTTTTACTGTAACTAGTCATGATGGGAATAAAGACCTTTGGGTCCAGCTCCCTTATACATATCTATATATAGATATATGGGTCTACCTCAAATTATCGAAAACTTACTTTATCGAATCTCATTTCAGCGAATCTCATTCCATCTATTCTCTTTAAGTTGAACTGCTGGGACTACGAAAAGTAAACCTCAGGAATGGAAACAGTTGGCCACCATGGTGAACTTTGCCCTTACTCCACTGTAGTGCGATCTTGGAGTTGATATATTAAGTTAGGGGGTGTGGTGGAGTGAAACCCCCCACATGCAGGCTTTTTTTTTTCTGTTTGTTGCTTTGTCCTGGTGGTCCAGTGGTTCCTTTCCCAGAGTTTTCTTTTCATATCTCCAACAGTTCAATTTAATGAGAGTCGATGGAATAAGATTCGCTGAAATTGGATTCTATAAAGTTTTCGATAATTAGAAGTAAATATATATATAAATTTGCTAGATAATTACTTATTTGCAACATAAACTCATACAATGACTTGCCCTGGCATCATTTTTTAATGTTTGTGTATAGTTTGCCTATAGCCAAGATCATTTTTGTGAAGAAAACAAATGATCCCTGTTACCAATCTATGTAAACATCAATTAAAAAAAAAGAGTGTCACTGTTTGAAAATAAGCTGGAAGTAGGCAATATCAGAAAAAGTTTGGCTTGGGGATAACACTAAGGCTATCATTTTGCATATATTTAATTTCCTTAACTTTTCAACTGACTTTTCAGTCAAAATTTCCTGGGAATTTGCAAGTCTGTTCACATAAATTAAAAACAACTTGCATTCCATTTCTGATCATGAACAATCTCATTGATGATTTGCTGTAGTGTGGCCCCATTTATTGGAGGAGGACACTATTTCACACATTCTATTTCCTGTGGTCTGAAAGAAAAAATACATTGATCTTAGGATGGTGTATAATATGTCAGCTAGAAAGTATGCACAGCTGTTTATTTACTGAGTTTGTTTGAGACTCCAGTGATTCAGGATGGAATTAACCAGTTCTGCACAGTAGGTATTAACATGATCTGATACAGAGCAGCTGCTCTAAATGTATGCAGGAACTTCCCACTAAAAATTTCAGGATGAATTGAAATCGGCTTAATATTGTTCAAAGATTCCAGGGACTGAAACTACAGCAGAAAGAGAGAACAGTCTGCAAGGAGTGATGTAGAATCTGTGTGATACAAATGGGAAAACAGAGCAGTGCTGTGGGGAGCACAGACAGAAAATGGAGCTGTTCTGCAAGTAGGGAGAAACCTTTGTGTCCTGCATGTCCCCAGGCATTCTAGCCACATTTTTTGTTTGTATATGATGCAATCTACTTGCATAAGCTAAGGAACACTTCCAGATGAATAACAAGTAATTGGTTTCCTGTATGAGATGTGCTGTTATGTAACCTTTTTTCCTGACTTTTCATCCTGGAAAGTGGGTATTTCTTAATTCATGTCTAGTAATTCCTACTGAGTGCATACATAAAAGTCAGTATTTTCAGATGCAGACTAGTAGCTTCCAGAGTGTAGTATTATAACTTCTGTATGTTGTGAAAGTGGAGCGTTTTCTGGTAGTGAGGAAGAACTCTTGGTTTGTGTAAAAATATTTCCAGTACTTCTTTTTCTTTTGGCTGCTCCCATTATGGGACACCAAAGCAGATAATCTGTTTCCATTTCTTCCTGTCCTCAGCATCTTACTCTGACACAGCAACCACCTGCATGACCTCTCTCACCACATCCATAAACCTTATCTTAGGCCTTCCTCTATTTCTTATACCTGGCAGCTCCATCCTTAGCATCCTTCTCCCAATATATCCAGCATCCCTCCTCATCACATGTCCAAATGAGCACAATCTCCCCTCTCTGGCTTTGTCTCCAAACCATCCAACCTGAGCTGACCCTCTAATATACTCATTTCTAATCCTGCCCATCCTCATCACACCCCTGGTGCACCTGCAGTTAAAGGAAAACTCCAGGCTCAACAACAATTTAACTCAACCGGGAGTCTTTTTCTTTCCCTGTTAACTCGTCCCAGCCATCAGCAGTTACCTGAATAGACAAAGAAGTTTGTCAGTTCTACATTTCTGCCTTTCCCCTAGCGTAGGGCAGGAAAGCCCATCCCCCAATCATTGGTATCGCATGCTTTCAGGTGGAGTTGGTCTGCACCTTCCTGACGTACCTTCGACACAGTCAAATCAGTAGTTCCCCTCTCATGCTGATCCTCCCACACTGTGACATCACCATTACGTAGCCCGATTAACTTATCAGCTGCTATAAACTACTCAAAAAGTTGTTGCGGAACTTAATTCCATCCACTGTTTCCATCCGGAGTGAAAACAGCATTGAATCCAGTAATTTCTCCAGAAAAACAGCAGTCAAAATCCGTGGTGAACATGCATACTTTTCCATATTTGTTTCGGTAAGTTGATTTAACTATCTGGACCGGATACAACTATCTGGCCACAATTCTGCCACTAAAGTTTAAAGCCGCTTTTTTTTCCTTTTGTTCTCCTCCTCTATCTTAGCATTGTGCAAATGTTGTGTCTTTTGGCTTTTTGTGCAAATGTATTATTAGTTATTGTCAGGGTTTGGTATGCAATGCCTCCTTAGTAAAATTGCTGTACGATATTAGTGTCCAACTACCCTGCTACAGTACATGCATGTATGTGTAAGAGTGTTTGTGTCTGAATGCGTGGATGAAAGCAGTATGTAAATGTAGAAAGGTTTGTGTCCGTGAAAGCAGAATGTGTGTGTTTTGAATCCAGAAATTAGTGCGTGCATGATAGCAGTATGTATCTCTGTGTGAATGCAGAAAACACTGTTTTATGCTTGTGTGTGAGCATGAGAGAATGAATTGGTGTGTAAGCAAGCAGAATGTCTGAGTGTCTGTGTGTATAAGAGACATGTGTGTGTGTTGTCATGCATCTGGCCATCTAAGGTGCCAGCTAAAGGAACATCCACTTTACTTTTCTTCCCTGGATGTAGGTTTAATTGTAATAAGCCGATCGCTTACAATGTATGGATTGGCTTATTACTGTGTGAAGTCCATTTTTTTTTTTTTTGGCGGGGTTTGCTTCTTCAGATGGGTCAGGCAGAGCAGGGGGTGTAGATCACAATGTAATAAGCCAATCGCTTTCAATGTATCGATCAGCTTATTAATGTGAAGTCCGTTTTTTTTTTTTTTTTTTTTAATTTATTTGATTCTACAGAGGGGTTGTGGTGCTGCCCTAAAAGACAGAGCAGGGGATGTAGAGCACACTGTAATAAGCTGATCGCTTGCCTGTATCGATCGGCTTATTACTATGAAGTCCGTTTTTTTTTTTCGTTTTTTTTTTAATTTATTTCTTTTTTCTTGGATTCTACAGAGGGGTTGTGGTTCTGCCTTAAAAGACAGAGCAGGGGGATGTAGATCACAATGTAATAAGCCGATCCCTTACAATGTATCGATCGGCTTATTAATGTGAAGCCCGTTTTTTTTTTTTTTTTTAATTTATTTTATTCTACAGAGGGGTTGTGATGCTGCCTAAAAGGCAGAGTAGGGGGTGTAGAGCACACTGTAATAAGCCGATCGCTTACATGCCTGTATCGATCAGCTTATTACTGTGAAGTCCATTTTTTTTTTCTTTTATTTATTTATTTATTTATTTTTTCTTGTATTCTACAGAGGGGTTGTGGTTCTGCCTTAAAAGACAGAGCAGGGGGATGTAGATCACAGTGTAATAAGCCGATCGCTTACAATGTATCGATCGGCTTATTAATGTGAAGCCCGCTTTTTTTTTTTTTTTTATATTTATTTTATTCTACAGAGGGGTTGTGGTGCTGCCTAAAAGACAGAGCAGGGGGTGTAGAGCACACTGTAATAAGGTGATCGCTTACACACCTGTGTCGATTGGCTTATTGATGGGAGTTGATGGGAATGGAGTCTCCAGGTGAAGGTTCGGCATTTGGTTAGTAGCAAGATCTGTGCAGCTGGGTGAAAATCTGGCTTTAGGTTCTCGATGGAAACATCCCAGGGACATCTGGTGGATCACGCCCGGGCAATGTTTGATGTAATTTTGCGAGCGCCTTGTATTTTCTTTATTGATGCCATTTTTAATTCCTCTCATGATCCAGAGGCAGGATGGGTTGATACAGCAGTTCCGACTGTACTCAAATTATTAGAGTTACTTGTCCTCAGTGTCATCCTAGTTTTATCTCAGAGAGCACTTTTCCAATTTTATTTGTTATTCTGTGCTGTTCTCCTAGCTTCGGCATCAGTGTTGGTGAATTACTGTTCAACTGTGCAGATAGACTTTTATAGCATTCATTACTTCACAGCCTTTGGAGATGCACTTCCGATTAGAAATGGACTTTCTTTGTGGCTAGCACTTGCTTTCCTTCAACTCATATTTGGAATTGGATATGTAACATTGGTCCACATTCAGTCTACATTTGCAGGGCTAATAATACTTGACTTCTTGTTTCCTGTAGTAAGCTCAGTCTTTGAATTACCTGTGGACACTTGTCTTTTTGTAGCCATCATGTCTGGTATGGTTGTGACTTTGCATGCAACCGTCTGTTTGACTTTGAAACTGAAATGGTTTTACTATTCAGCAAGGTACATGCATCTTCTAGTAATGCACATGTATAGATTGTATGGACTACAGATCCTTTTAGAAGAAACATGGAAGAGAATTTGTTTTCCTGATGTTATGAGAGTCTTCTGGCTTACTAGGCTAACAGTACAAGCAAGTGTCTTAATTTTTGTAGCTAAGGTAGCAAAAGAGGAAGATATCCAGAACTGCACTGTTTCATGGGATGATTTCTGGAAAATAGTTTACAGTCTTATAATCAGTGGCTGTGATTCAACGTTGACTTTTAGGCATGAGTGCTGTGATTTCCTCAGTAGCACATTATTTGGGGCTAGGAATTTTGGCTTTCATATGATCCACTGAAGATGAAGACAAGCGCCTGGGCTTTGTTGCACCTGTTTTGTTTTTTTATTTTGGCTCTACAGAGTGGATTAATACCAGAAGAATGATTGGTTTGTCTCAGTCACAACATGTGCCTTCTGTTGACTGCCATTTTGCATTTTATCCATGGTATGACTGATCCTGTGTTGATGTCTCTTAGTGCCTCTCATGTGTCATCTTTCCATCAGCATTTTCCAGTTCTTATAGTCTCAGTTTGCCTTTTTGTTTTTCCAATCCTCCTCAGCTATGTGCTTTGGCATCACTATGAGTTAAACACATGGTTGTTTGCAGTCACTGCATTCTGTGTAGAACTCTCGCACCACCAGACCACTAAGATCCAGCAACAAAAATCACTTGCAGATCACTAAAGCCAGTAACTCTGCTGGTGAAGCACTATTCTCTTGTGCCATAGCCAAATTATGGAACTCACTCCCACCCACAATTACCTCCATACCATCATGCACCCACTTCAAAACTTTACTAAAAGCGCACCTAAAACATGCTGGCTGTGCCCTTGCAACTCCCACTGTCTTTACTCTTGTAGTCCTGGGAGGGGCGAGATCATCTAGTATCCTAAAGAAGACTGTATTAAAAAACTGAAGTCTTCCTCTAGAGGTAGGTGTTTGATAGGTGACCAATTACAGTGATTTAGGATGGTTATGAAGTCTGTAGAAAAGTTTCTTTTATTACGGATCTGATGATAAGTATTTAGGTTAGTTGGGTTTATGTGTTGTCTGAGAAGATAGGTTAGATAATGGTCACTAAGGGTGTCAGGAAGGCAACCTGATAGTAGACAGAGTGATGGTTTATAATGTAGTTGGTTAAGACTTTGATTTCCATTTTGTAGTAAAATGGCTGTTTTGCCAGCCACCACAATGTCTAGGCAATTCAGATCTTATATCCTAGCTAAAAAAAGCATTTCCTTGGATGCAGTCATTTGCTCGGGCAATACTTCTGACAGAGTTCTCTGCTTGTAATTTTTAAAGTCTGCCAAATCCTTACACTCACAAAACGTATGTTCCCATTTACCTTGTTCTTTCAGATCATACCTCCGACTTTTGTCCGCTACCTTGGAGAAAGGAAAGGAAAGAGGGTATAGCCATAAGTTTTTAAGGTGATCTATGTAAGACATGTTTACACACTGTACTCTTTTGACTGGAGCTTCTATGGACAGTCTACTTGCTGCATGTGCCTCAGCAGGTACATACCTAGTGTTTAGTCATAGGAGTATACTAGGCTAATGATTACTATGGCCTCTATAAGCCTAGCCATGCAGTTCAGCCCAGTTGAGTCCCTATAGTAGGTGTCAACTGTCCAGATTTTGGCTTCATGTTGTTGGTCTGTTTTTCATCAAATCTGTGGGTTTATGACAAATATCTGAGGATTACAGTGTTTAAATATTTACATATATTTGAGTTTCCGATTCTATATCCTCCACAAAAACGCATCATAACACACATCCTATTATTCTGTCTACTTTCTACATTTTTAAGAGTAATGTTTAAAATATGTCCCTATTTTTAGGCCTTTATCCCCACCCTAATTTTGAGCTTTTTCCAGATTTCCTGTGCTAAGAGGTTGAGAGGTAATGGTCACTATGTATCAGGGGCATTTAATACAGGGGTATGTTACTTAGGAAGATACTCTGTGCCTCTGTCTATCTGAGACATGGGGCCAGAACTGGTATGGCTTTCCAACTGACCATGTCTCGCTCAGGGTTACATTTAAATCTAGATCGGGGTAGACTCTGCTAAACATGGAGGGGCATTTTGCTCCAAAGCATGGAGATTCTGTGAGACACATCTATCGCACCAACATGTCTTATTCATGTCACAAGAAAAATTTAAACCCTTGGCTCAGGTGGGTCTAATGCTGTTTGTTAATGTCAGGTAAACAACGTCCATCAGAGCTGGATCGAAGATGCCTTGTTTGCTAGACATAGATCACCTCACAGTAGTATATCTGAGACGCAGTATACAGATATGGCTTTAAGGTGATCCAGGTAGGGCAATGTGTTTATACCCTGTATTCTCATGGGAAGGAACCCTTGGAGGCTATTCCAATGGGCGTATATGTCTGATCAGGTACATGTTAAAGAGGGCGTTATACTCACTGATTCATCTGATAAGGACCAAATATGGTGGCACTATGACTTCCTTTGACCAAGATGCCATTGCCTAAGTTAGAATTTGGGTGCCATAGGATGATTGTCTTACTACTTTGGCCACAGGTAGGTCAAAGGCCAGATTATTATCTATATATGTTCCCAGATCCATGGATACTGGGTCATCTGTTAGGGGTGTCTTATTGATGGAGTACTTAGCTTGGGTGGCAGGTTTTCCCAAAAGCACTATATTGCACTTTTTGGCAATGAGTTGTAGTCCGTGCCTTTGCAACCCATTATTTGTGGTAAACCCTCTTTTAACATGTTTGTGTCAAGGGAGAATCTGTCATAACTCACAATTATTAAGTCCTCTAGGATCTTGGTTCACCTTTACCTCTCAGAGGTATATGACAAATAGGATTGATCTCAAAATGGAGCCCTGAGGTACCTAGCTTGTCAATGGTCTTTTAGTGGACATGGTATAACCAGTCCTGATTTCCTAAGTCCTGTCTGTGAGACAGCTTGCAATCCAGCAAGATATGTAATGGTTTATGACAAATTCATTGGGCCTGTCAACTATACCTGAGTGGGATATTGTACCAAATTTCTTAGCCATGTTACAAATGAATAGATAACTCCCAAATGGTAGAGGTGGTCTGTCACAAAAAAACAGTCAATATTGGCAGAAAAAAGACAGAAAATCCACCCAAGGATGGCCAGTCAACAAAATCCACAAATGTTATGATTAAAATATAGTCCTTTAATAGGAATAAAACTTCAACTTGGAATAAAATGAAAAATAAAAAAGCTCAAAACTGTCCCTTGAAGATATCCAATAATCGTATATGATCTGAGGAAGACAACAGTCGGTAGTGCTTATCGGATATCTTCAATGGACAGTTTTGAGCTTTTTTATTTTTCATTTTATTCCAAGTTGAAGTTTTATTCGTATTAAAAGACTATATTTTAATTGGAACATTTGTGGATTTTGTTGATTGGTCATTCTTGGGTGGATTTTCTGTCTTTTTTTCTGCCAAATGTCTTAGCCAGGTCCATGTCGGTTGGAACTGTGTGCGCCGTCTCACCCGCAAGCATTGCTTTAGTGGCTTTGTTACAGAAGTACACCAGGTTAAGTAGACATAGCCCTCTCTTATCAAAGCCAAACTGCGTTGGGTCCATTGTCTTTGAACCTTTCCAGGTTAATTCACTCTGTTGCTTTGCATATTAGACTAGTCAGACTAATAGGTGTGTAGTTTCTGGGGTCACTTCATCATCCACCATTGTGAAGTGGATTTACATCTGTACACCTCCATGATAACCCAGTTGACTTTTGTCCACCATTCAGGTGATAACTCATGAACATATTGCACCAGAGCAGTAACCTTACACTTGAAACAAACTAAAGAAGATGCAAAGTGTGTGTACGTTCCCATAAGATTGTGATTAAGTGAGGTCCTAAGCAGTGCAATCAACTGGATGTCCCAGACCCCCAGACATACCAATATCCAAGTACTTATTTCTCTCCCCAGTCACTATAAAATACTGTTCAAACCTGTTAGTGCACAAGCTATTTTCTTCCTTAGTATTACAATGAACACATAGATTATTGGATTTAATTACAAACTTGTATTTTCAAAAATTAAAGCAAAAAACAATGATAGATGTTTGCTAAACAGCAAACCTCAAGATATATGCTCCGATTGGTAGTTAGATATCATTTACTGAAGCAATGATTAATGACAATGTGAACGGTGCAAGAATTCCAAAAGTGATGTGTACAGGCAATTGGATACAAGCATCCCTTTTAGTGGCAGACCAGGAGTACTGTCTGATGAAGTGAACAGGTCAGTCCCACAGTAGACAAATGAAAGCTGTGTTAATCAAGCCCTGCATTACATGAAGCAGTGCATTGACAGCTCATAACCTTATTCATCTGCAATATCAGCTAGACCAACACTTCTGCAGCCTAACACAGTACATTTCACTGTGTGTCTTAGGAAAAGTAGATACACAAAAATATATTCAGAGTCTTACTGTTGCCCGGTTTACTCACAGCCAAATAATAAACACACTGTCAACACTCTACATAACAGTTTAACCAAAAACTGTACCCAAAGAACATAATTCATTTGATAATCATGCTTTTCATAACTACTCTTGGATACTGGAGTTTTATTCACACATGCACGTGCGTGGGCGCGCGCGCGCGCGCACACACACACACACACACACACACACACAAGTGTATGACTGCATACTCAGATGTTTGCTTACTTGCTTTAAGGGAACTAACATATGGCCATTTTCATACGGTTAACATATCCAACATTTTAGATGATTGTGTTGCCACAGCCTGGCAATATATGCTATTTAAGTATATCAGTAATATGCCAGTTTTGTTTCATTAGAGATTCTACATGAGCATGAGCATGAGCATGAGCATGAGCATGAGCATACGCATACCAGTCTTAAAGTTGTGATGGCTGCTAATTCATGTCTGCTAGCCGTTATTGTGTGTTAAAATTTAATGCAATCAGGAAGGTAAATCAAAGAACTTTTTCTTGGCTTTAAAAATGTGTGCAAGGGGCCTATGATTTGAAAAAAACCCAAAGGTAAACTTAATCCACCACTGGCCAGATGCATTTTCTTTGTAGGTTTCAATTTTGTTTCACTGAATGTGAGTTTTAAAGGTAAATAAGTGTTAAAGCTATGTCTATTTGGGAGAGACTGTATTGCTTGCTTAGCAAATGGCTATTAGTGTTTTGTGCTGTAAAATTCGAAATAAAAGTTTTACATTTAAATCCAAGTATCTGTAATCATTGTAGAAGTAAAGCCGAAAACAGTATGCACACAGAGTTTTGAACAGTATTTATGGCAATTGGGGAGAAATGGAGAGATAGCCAAGTAATGGGACACCAGAATGGCTGTGTGTGTGGGGTACCGCATGCGTGGGGGGGGGCATGTGTGTGTGTGTGTGGGGGGGGGGGGGGTACTGCATTTTGCTTTCATGTTCATGTCCAGAATTTTTGACATGAAAAGTTGGCAACCCTAGTATTGGCTGAATTAGAGATGATCATATTAAGCTCCCAAAGTGCCTTAGTTATCGGTGTTATTTATTTATTTTATTTTACATTTGTTTACCGGGAAAGTCCGACTGGAACTAGGTCCATTTACAGTGGAGGCCTGGGGAGAAAAGTTCCACAACAACAGTTTTATACAGTATAACATAAACAGTCAGAAAAAATTCAAATAATAAAAATTTACATACAATGGATCTTTCCAGACAGGTTTACATTACAGACAGAGAACCCTGGATATTGTTTTTTGTGAAGGAAAAGAAAATTAGTTTCATACAGAGTTATTAACAATCAAGAAGATAATTCATACAAAGTTCTTTCAAGGTGGGCTTACATTTGTCAGAGCGGACCTTGGATGTTGATTATTTGGGAGGAAAAAGAGAAGAGTAGATATACTCATACCTGGTGCAATCAAAGTGACATCACAGACGGCAATATAGTAGGAAAACGTAGCTGAGAGTAGTCCTGGTTTAGGATTTTGTGAAGTACTAAGTGTTAGGCATAGTGAGTAGTGATAGAGAGGAGAAAGAGGAAATGAAGTAGATTAGGAAAGCATTTATGTGATGCAAGGACAGAGCCACGCCTTCAGGAGGTGTGGCTTTAGGAAAGCATTTATGTGATGCAAGGACAGAGCCATGACTGCAGGAGGTGTGGCTTTAGGAAAGCATTTATGTAATGCAAGGACAGAGCCACGCCTTCAGGAGGTGTGGCTTTAGGAAAGCATTTATGTGATGCAAGGACAGAGCCACGCCTTCAGAAGGTGTGGCTTTAGGAAAGCATTTATGTGATGCAAGGACAGAGCCATGACTGCAGGAGGTGTGGCTTTAGGAAAGCATTTATGTAATGCAAGGACAGAGCCACGCCTTCAGGAGGTGTGGCTTTAGGAAAGCATTTATGTGATGCAAGGACAGAGCCATGACTGCAGAAGGTGTGGCTTTAGGAAAGCATTTATGTGATGCAAGGACAGAGCCATGACTGCAGGAGGTGTGGCTTTAGGAAAGCATTTATGTGATGCAAGGACAGAGCCATGACTGCAGAAGGTGTGGCTTTAGGAAAGCATTTATGCAATGTAAGGACAGAGCCATGACTTCAGGAGGTGTGGCCTGAGTGATTTTTTAAACAGTGAGATAGAAGTGGCTGAGAATATATTTTGGGGGAGCTTATTCCATTCCTTGGCAATGGTATGAGAGAAGAGGGCTTTTCCTGCAGTGTCGTTGGCTTTGGATATGCAGAGCAGGGTCTTTTTAGATGAGCGTAGAGGATGGTTTACTGAGTACTGGTTTAGTATTTGGTTTAGGGCTGGCATTTTGTGGGGATGCTTTAATATGTTGAAGGTGAGTACTAGCTGGTGGTACCTAATTAGTTGAGGGAGCTCTAACCATTGTAGGTGTTTTAAGGCAAGACAGTGATGACTTCTAAAAGGGGAGTTATTGGCAAATTTTGCAATCTTATTGTAGCATGATTCTAGTTTGTCAAGGTCTGTTTTCGTGATATGAATTAGGATTGGTGATGCATACAGTAGGGTAGACAAGAGGTGGGTTTGGGCTAGGGTGATACGAGCCTGGTCTGATAGGAACTGTTTGTGTTTGTATAGAGTTCCTAATTTTTTATGAACTTTTTTAATGGTTTGAGAGATGTGGACATTGAAGTTAAGATCCTGATCTGTTTCAACACTGAGTAGTTTGGTATGTGGGGAGGGAGAGATTACTGTGCTTGTTGGAGGTGATGGTGAAGGGAAGAGTTGTGGTTTTGTATTTGTTGGAGGTGAATAGAAGTAGTTTGGTCTTTTTGGGGTTTAGAATAAGGTGGATATCAGTAATCCATTTTTCTACAGAGCAGAAGGATTCTTGGGTAAGTTTCTGAAGTGTGGTTATGGTTGGGGCTGAGCAGATTAGAGTTGAGTCATCCGCATACTGTATAAGTGATGCATGTAGGGTGGAGGTATGTAGATTGTTGGTGAAAATGGTAAATAGTAAAGGACCTAGTATTGACCCTTGTGGAATGCCTACAGTAGTTGGTAGTAGTGGTGATAGTAGGCCTTGCCATTTTACTGACTGTTTTCTATCAGAGAGATAGTTTTTGAACCAGGAAGTAGCAGAGGGTGCGAAGGAGATGGCGGTTAGAGTGTCTATAAGTAGGTTATGTGAGACCATGTCAAATGCCATAGATAGAACTGAGAATATGGCTGATACAAAGTTGTTGTTGTTTCTAAGCTGGTTAACCTGGTCAGTAAAGGAGAGAAGAACAGTAGTTGTACTATGGTTAGGGCAGAATCCATGCTGTGTGAGGGAGAGGAGATTATGTGAGGTTAAGAAGTGCATCACCTGGGTGTGAATACATTTCTCCAGAAGCTTGGAAAGGGGGGATAGGATAGCAATGGGACGATAGTTAGATAGCTCACAGGAGTTACCTCCTTTGTGTATGGGTATTATATATGACACTTTCCATTGTTGGGGGATGTAGGATTCCTGTATGGAGCGGTTTATAAAAAGTGAGATGGGGTAGGCTATGGACTCTGCAGCTAACTTTAGAAAAGTAGTGGGTAGGCCATCTGCTGCGAGAGTGGTGGGTTTTAGTTTAGAAAGTAGTTTTTTTACTGTGGAGGTGGGTATGGGTGAGAGGGTAAAAGGGGGTGAATTATTGTGATCTAAAGTTGGGGTGAGCATAGGTTTATTGTTGGATAGCTGGGTAGATAAGGATAGAATAGAGTCTGTGAAGTCATGGTTAAACTGGGAGGCTATGGTGTCATTATCATTGTTGGTGTTGGGTGCTGGGGTTGTAGTTTGGCCAGGTTTTAGAAGGGTATTTAAAGCTTGCCAGAACTTTTTGGGGTTTTTTGAATGTTTGTTTTGGATCCCTAGGAAGTAGTTTTGTTTGTCCATTTTTATTTGTTTTTTTGGCCTGGTTTCTAAGTTGTTATCTTTTTTTTATCTTGGTTGGTGTTATTTTTCTTCCAGTTCTTCCATGCATTATCTCTGGCTTTTAGTAGAACTTTTGTTGTTCTGTTTAGCCAAGGAGCATAGTTAATCTTAGTTCTATGTTTCCTGATGGGGGCTAGTGTGTTAAGCACTTTCATAAAGGTATTATTGAAATATTCGACTGCCTGGTCTAGTGGTAGGGTTTGTAGTGGGTGTCAGTTACTTTGTTGTAGCATGCAGTTAAAGGAAAACTCCAGGCTCCACTACAATTTACCTCAACTGCAAGTGTTCTTTTATCCCCGTAAACACATCCCAGCCATCAGCAGTTACCAGAATGCACCAAGAATCTAGTTAGTTGTACATTTCTTACTTTCCCTAGTGTAGGGCAGGAACACCCATCCCCCATTCTTTACTGAAGCATCCTTTCAGGTGGAATAGGTCTCCACCTTTGTGACGTACCTTCGACGCACTCAAATCAGTAGTTCCCTCTACTGCTGATCCTCCCACACTGTGTCGTCACATTCATAGCCGGCCTTAGGCATAGGCCAACTAGGCAGCTGCCTAGGGCGCCGCTTTAGCAGGGGTGCTTTTCCAGTATTTATTTGGTGTAGGTAGACCAGGATGGGGGCACCTGGGTGGTGTGGGAGGGCGCCTTGGAGCCCTTTTGCCTAGGGCACCAGCTGACCTAAGGCCGCTGCTGGTCACATTCATTTGAACGGCCCATTTCTTAGCTAATATAAAGTCCTACATAACTTGCTGTGGAACTCTATTTTGTCGCCTGTTTTCTTCCGGAGTGAAAACATCACTGGATCAAGAGTTTCCTTCATATAATCTGCAGGCAAAGTCTTGGAAAAATACATTAGTTGCTCTAAAGTGTTTTTTGGTAAGTAGACTGCATACAAATTTCTGCCCACATTTCTTCCCCAAAATGTATACATTATTTTTTTTTCTGCTATTGTTTCAAGTATTTCTCTCCAGTATATACCAACCTAAGGCAATGTGACCTAAACAAGCTAGAGACCTGCTACAACAAAATCGCAAAATTCACCACAGGGGCATCCTACCGTAGTCACCACTGTCTCTCACTTGCTGAACTGGGCTGGCTTGAACTCCCTCACCTCTTTCAGTGGTATCAACTCTCACTCACCCACAAACTAGTAAACCATCCACTAAATGTCCCATCCCTCCAGAATCTACTCCTACCCTATCGCACCACCAGAACACTAAGATCCAGCAACAAAAATCACTTGCAGATCACTAAAGCCAATAACTCTGCTGGTGAAGCACTATTCTCTTGCGTCATAGCCAAATTATGGAACTCACTCCCACCCACAATTACCTCCGTACCATCATGCACCAACTTCAAAACTTTATTAAAAGCGCACCTAAAAACATGCTGGCTATGCCCTTGCAACTCCCACTCTAATATCATCCACCCCATCCAACTACTACCTTTCACCTCCATTAACTACCTTGATGATAGCAAGCTCAGATGCTCATAAGCCTAGTACTTATTATACAGCAGGAACTTCTCATTGTTACATTTGTTAATGCCTGTTATGTACTTCACAGATAAAGATTCTAGTTGTCTACTGATGTACTATGTTCTTCATCTGTAAATATGTTGTAAGTAATTTCTATGTTAAATTGTTAATCGCTATGTAATCCAATGTAACTACTGTCTGTTTATTTTACTGTGGAGCTTTTCTCCCCGGGCCTCCGTTGAAAATGGACCCACGTCCAGTCGGACACTCCCGGTCAACAAATTTAAATAAATAAATAAATAAATAAATAAATAAAATTTGCACAAAATCATTTAGTTGAACAAGCGCCTCTACACAGATTAGCAGTAAGCTCTATAGGCTACGTTGGTTTCTGTCCCTGCCTGTACCTTAGAAACCTCTCTATTATCTAAATGTTTCTAAACAGTCCAAAGTCAAATCCATGTAGATGTGACTGTAATAAGCTGGTCGCTTACAATGTATCAATCGGCTTATTACAGCTGTCCGTTTTTTTTTTTTTGAGCGGCTCTTACAAAGGGGGTGTGGTGCTGGAGCATAGCACTGCCAGTACTTTCCTAGCTATCAACGTTTGGCCCCCAATTTGCAAGAAAACAACATTGGCCCCCGATATGAAAGAAAACAACATCCGGATGTAAAGCAGAAAAAATGAGTTCCTGCGAAAATATCTACAGTCAGGTGGTTTGCCGGGCATGTTTTCATGTGTGTGTGTGTGTTTTGCATTCTGATTGCATGTGGGTTCGTAAATGCATGAGTGGAGGCAGAATGTCTGTGTGTGTGAATGCTGGAGAGACTGTGTATGCATGTGAGAGAATAGTGCGTGTGTGAAAGTAGAATGTCTGTTTGTGTGAATGCAGAAGAGACTGTGTAAGCGTCTGTATGAGACTACAATGACTGAAAAGAGAATGTGTGTGTGTGTGTGTGTGTGTGTGTGTGTGTGTGACAGAGTTAGCGATGTATGACAGAATTTACAGTGCGTGCGAGAAAGTAGTATGTATGTCTGTAAGAATGCCGGAGAGGCTGTGTATGCGTGAATGACAGAGTGAGTAATGCAGGAGAGAAGGAAGAGTGCGTGCGTGAAAGCAGTATGTATGTCTGTGTGAATGCAGAAAAAGCTTGTATGCGTGTGTATGAGAGAGAGTGAGTAATGCAGGAGTGAAAGAACTGCGCGTGTGAAAGCAGTATGTCTGTATGTGTGTGTGAATGCTGAACAGACTGTGTCTGTGAGTGTATATGACAAAGAGAGTTGCCTATACATGAGAAAAAAGAATAGTGCGCGTCTGAAACCCGAATGTCTGCGTGTGTCTGTGAGTGTATGAGACATGGGGGGTGGGTGACATGCATCTGGCAATCTGTGTAGTGTGCCAGAAAATGGAACATTAACTTTATTTTTTTTTAATACTTTTAGCCTTTGACTAAAAATTCCAGTTCACATCTGCCACCGATACTTAGAGCAGCGGGTTATATATGTTAACTGTAATTAACCAATCGCTTGCAATGTATCGATTTGCTTATTACAGTGAAGTGAGGGCCTCTTGCTGAGCGGTGTAGTGCTGGATTGTCACCTCTTAGAACCAAAAATGTGGACAATGCCGCAAATAATGGGGGGACAAAGTCCCAAAAATAGGGACACTTTTTAAATATTGCTTTACAAGCTTAGAAAGTTGATAGAATAACTGGTTTTGGATTACCTTGAATTTTTTAAAGGGTATGAGATATGAAACTTAAATTTCTGACCTTATTTTTGGTCTTTGACCTTAAAGGAATTATCAACAATTTGCCGACAGAAAACACAAATTTATGAGAAACAGACCAGAAATATGACACAAAAATCTAGCCCTTCTGTAAAAAGTCATAACATCTCTGTACTTCTTCCTTCTCACACACATTGTCAAGTACAATACCCTCTCTGACATGTATCTTGCAAAGCACATGCATGAGAGACCCCAGAGGTTCATGACAAGGAAGATCCAGGGACTCAAACACCTATCTTGTACAGGTAGGCTGACAGTCCTGTCCCTCTACTCAGTCTCGTCCAGACTGCTCATTGGTGACCTGTGTGTGGCATCCAGGGCTGTGTCAGTTGCAGCCTTGATAGAGTTGCTGCATATCCGTAAGTCTAATTCCACTCACTAAACCTGCATGCAAGGCCTCAACCTGGTATGCAACATTACTTGAGCTTGTTGGCTGGATATCTTTGTGTTCCAAAGACTCCATCTGTGGAATAGACTCCTCTCCATGTCAAGCAAAGTACCTCACTAACCATCTTTAAAATGAACAGGGAAAACTGCATGGGAAACAGGAGATATACCTGTGGGATCCCAGCATAACCTTGAGATTGTTTTTAAATTGACTTTTTACTTCAGGAATAATGTCCTTGAGACACTGCATAAAAAGGCACTATGAGGGTAGCAAGAGCCTTGGCCAGTACCTCACTAATCATCTTTAGGATGAACCGGGATGACTGCATGGGAAACAGAAAATATACCTCTAGGATCCCATCTGTGTTCATGGTGGACATGAATACACTGCTGCTAACTATGTGAGAACAAGGGCAAAATTTGCATCTAGGCTTATAAGGGCTTCCCAGCCAGTTGACTAGTATTGTCCGTTGAACCTATGAAATATCCTTCAGCTGCAGAATCAGTGTTGTTACAGATAGGGAAAAGGTGAGGCTACATAGGAGCATTGTATCATAGGACGTTACTAGGCTAGTGGCCATGAGGCCCTAAAAAGCCTAGCCATGTTTTACCCTTTTTTCCACAATAAGCACCACTTGCCCCTGTCCAGGATGGACACAGGTGAAACCTCTGATGGTCAATTTAATGTTACCCTTCCAATCATCCAGATAGCGTTTGAAGAGGGCCAATAAGGTGTTCTGTTTGACATGAAGGGACAGTCCATTCCAATGTTGTGATAAGCTCTGCGAGACAAATCTGCCCCTCCCTCCCTTAGGTACTATTAATGTCGCCAACCAGGTTAAGTTCTTTACAGCAAGTAACCTGTGTGCTATCCCAATGGTGAATATGCAGCAGGTACAGTAAAGCAGGGTCAAAGATTGCTTTATATGCAAGGCATCAATCATCTGAGCAGTCTGTATGAGACAGACTAAACTGGCAGTGAGTTCAGAGACTCCACAGCGGACACATGCTGAAAAGCTTGACTTTTCCTTTTGAGGAACCTTTGTAGTCTCATGAATTCATGCAAGTGCTTATTCTAGTACATACAAAAAGGGGCATTGTACTCAATTATTGACCTGATGAGGGAAGAGTACTTTGCAGATATAACTTGTTTTTTATGGATGCAGTGCCCTTACTTGTGAGATGAGCAATATAGAATGCCCTTCTTACCGCGGTGGCCACAAGGTGATCAAAGGTAAGGTTGCTGTGAGTGCATACTTAGGGTGTTATTGTTGTGGTAGCTAGCATGAACATAATACAAATAGAAATGGATAATGCATTTTTTTTGCATTGAGTTTAAGAACATGACTTTGGCACCAGTCATTTGTTTGTGTTAAACCGTCATGTAGGATGTTGACATTATTTGGAGATTAATGGACCACATGCAGTTTGCAGTCATAAGTAAAGTTTGTCAGCCACAGAACCTTTAGTTTTATCTTGTACTTTGCATGTGGTGTGGAGGGAGTGGGATTTCTTTAGATGTAGCATTTCTAACAGAGCTGGGCCAGACATGGCTTTGTAAGTCAGCAAAGATTGCCTCTAGGTGATATGAGACAGACAATAGCCGGAGTGTTTTGACTCTGTCCGTGTAGGGCATGTGATTAATGCCTAGGATCCTCTTCGTGAGTTACTTTTTTGGCCTCTCCAGCTGTTACAGGTGTCTAGTGAGGTACATGCCAAATGGGGCATTATACTCAATGGTTGGTCTAATGAGGGAAGAGTAGAGAGAGATGATGACCTCTTCATTCCTGGATGCAAAACCCTTGGTAATGAGATAAGCCACACAGAAGGACTTTCTGACCACAGTGGCAATGTGGTGGTCAAAGGAGAGGCTGCTGTCAACCTGCAACCCCAGATCTCTTATAACGCCTTAAGTGTTCAGTGGGCTCCTATCAATGTTGTAATTAGTGGGAACTGAGTTTTTACCAAATGGGATGACGACACATTTTTCGGCATTAAGCTTAAGGCTATGGTTTCAACACCAGTCACTGGTCTCAGTGAGGCCTTTCTGTAGGCTGTCTGCATCACTTGGGGAGTTAGTAATGGCTCCCAGTTTGCAGTCATGTGCGAACTTGGTCAAAGTCCCTTTGTGTTGGCCTGGACTTCAGAGAAGTAGATGTCGAACAGGAGAGGACCCAGGACCGATCCCTGTGGGACTACACTTGTGACTGGTCGGCAGTCTGATTTTGAGTCTACTACTTTCACACTGTGTGTTCTATCTGTGAGCCATTTTGCAAGCCAACTACTGATAATATGTGTTGATGCTTGGTCTGGTGACTTTTATCAATAATTCCCGAGTGAGGAATAGTATCAAAGTCCTTGGCCAGATTGAGGTAGGTTGTATGCAATGCCTTACCTTTATCCACAGCCCTGTGGACTGACTCAAATAAGTCAACCAGATTGAGCAGGCATAATCTCCCTTTGCCCAAATGTGTGGGGTCTCAGACTCATCAAGCTAATGGGGTAATAATTCCCAGGGTCTATAGTTGCTCCCCCTTTATGGACAGGGATGACGGTAGCAGTGCACCATTCAGTAATGACAAAGCCTGAGGTGAGGCTGTGACTGAACAGGGCACACAGATGCAGTGCCAGTTCGCTTTGTAGTTCATGTAGAACACAACCAATGATATTATTGGGTCCCATTGAAGCAGTATTCTTGGCCTTGGACAATGCAGCTTTAACCTGTGCTGCAGTAATGCTGGGTGCCTGGCATTCTGCCAGTATTGTGATTTGTCATTTGGGGGGTATAGTTGGCACTTAATCTTTTGGCCAGTATGTTGGCAATATCTGTTGGGTCAGTATAGGAGGTACCATTATGCAGTAACTCAGAGCAAATCTAGGTATTGATGTGGTGGTTCTTGATATAACTGCAGAAGGTTTTGTGATTATTTTCAGTGTCTGACGCAATTCTGTCTGCATAGCTGGCTTTAGAGGATTTGATGAGGGATCTCAACTTTTTGTTGAGGCTAATAAGGGAGTTTTTCCAGTCTTGGGACTTCACCTTTTTCTGCAGCAGTTTCTTTATTCTGCTGTACAGTTTATTAATGTCAGGGGACCACCAGATTAACTTCCTTTTTTTGGAGGAGATCATCTTGGTTCTGATGGGTATGGCTAGTTCCATAGATTTATGTACATGTTCGTACAGTGCAGTGGTATAGGATTCTGCAGTCTTGCAGCTATTTTCCATTGGCATGTGTGCCATGAAGTTAGCCACCTCTGTTTTTAGGAGCCCAAAGTCAACTTTAGAGAAGTTTTTCAAGGTGTTTACCTTTTTGGTGTGTGTGTGTGTGTGTGTGTGTGTGTGTGTGTGTGTGTGTGTGTGTGTGTGTGTGTGTGTGATGTGGATTTCCATGGTGATTAGTTTATGGTCAGATCTGACCAGGGAGACATTGACTACTGGTGTAGAGCAACAGTTGCCCAATTTAGTAATAACCAAGTCAGGGATATTGCTTCCTCCAGTAGGGTCCAGGGCATTGCAGTTAACTAATTCCAGGAAGCGTTGGGCCAGTGTATTGGTGCTTGAGTAGTTTTCCCAGTTGATGGAGGGGTAGTTGAAGTCTCCTAGTATGAGAGTGTTGGGTTGGACCTTGATAGATTCCAGACTGCTTAGGAACGTGGAGTGAGAGTCGGGACCTATAGCAGGCTATGATCTGGATTGCCATCTTACCCAATGTTAGTTGTACCAGAAGCATCTCCTCTGCGTTATGCTGGGCTACTAGTCTGGAGGTGTGCATATCCTTTATGAATATGGAGACACCACCACCTATGCAGCTTTAATCCATGTTTCGGGGCCGAAAGTTGTGGAATGAATTATAGCCTGGTAGCACAGGGGTGCTTTATGCCACTTTAAACCAGGTCTCCATTACAGCACAAATGTTGATGTTCTCCATTTTTAGGAGTGCTTCGAGCGAGTGAATTATACCACAAGTAATTGAAACAATCAATGGATGTCTAGTTAATGTTGCCCATCAGCCTGTTTGGATGTATCTTGATGGACTCAGTGCATCCCAATAGACAGAGTGGGTGTCCAGATTGATGAAGGCAGTCCTGTATCTGCCATTTACTTGATTAGGTGTCCTACAAACACGTAATTGCACCTGAACTATGTTGAGGTAATTCTACTATTGCACCAGTCTGGAGGTGTATTTATCTGTAATGAATCATGCAACACTACCTCCTGCAGTTTTCATGCCTTCACTTTGTTTTCAAAACGTGTAGAAGGAGTTGCAGCCCAGTATGGCTGGTGTTCTCACCACGGGTGTGAACATGGTCTCTGTGACTGCACAAATGTCCAGTGAGTGCAGTTTCATGTTAAGACTCCTAGCATTTAGCAGCATAACCTTGAGGTTGTTTTTATATGGATTTTTTACATCAGGAATTATATCCTTGAGACACTGCGTAAAAAGGCACTGCAGGGTTAGCAATAGCCTCGGCAATTAGAGGAAATCCCATGGGTGACAGATAGGGTTGCCACCTTGCTTCACGGCTAAAACCGGAGCAAAGCCACGCCCCTCGCGTCACCAGTAACCCCGCCCATCCCAACCCCCTCTCCCGCCAACATACCTCCTATTTTGTGATGTCACGACAGCATCACTCAACGGGAACGCCTCTTTTCGCTCCAAGAGTTTATTGATTTACTATGCTTTTCTGTAAAGAAAGCATAGTAAATCAGCCGATTTACAAACTCCAATAGTCTGTTTCCTTTTTGAAACAGAATACCGGAGTTTGTACAGTGTTTTCCAGACTACCGGAGAATCAGTTTGATTTCCTGATAGTCCGGAAAAAAAACGGAGGGATGGCAAGCCTAGTGACAGATGAAGACGATCGCTGGCAAACCATCGAGGATGGTCAGTCATGTCAACCCAGGCTGACAGATACTGTATCTCCTTACAATGACACTAGAAACTAAGCCAAGTATTGAAGTCCATCATTTTTGGTTTGTACTAAGACATTATCCTACTTGAAGGTAAAATATTGCTTATGGCTTGGGACGTACATCTGCCTGACACATCTAACGTGTGACCTCAGTTGTGTCTCTCATCATATAATCCAGACAGGTACTTGTCAAGTCATTGACACTAACATGGACTCTGACAGAGTCATAACAGTGCCTGTTTTTGAGAGACGTGAGTGCCTGTGTGATGTGGTGGACCCGGGTACCAGACAGATAGCTGACCCTGACTTGCTCCTTATCCAGCACTACAATGCCACTAAATAAATTTTCCCCACCATTCAGTTCAGCAGTCTGACCACTTCCATACGCACTTTGGTGACACATACAGGAATCATTTCACCAGCAATCACTTCAGTTGTTTACACATGTATGCTAGGCACTTCATTGACACATTCAAGAATAATTTCCACAATCACCCTTTCAGTTGTTTGTCCATGTATGCACAAGCACTATACTCACATATAAATGACTCATTTGCCCTAGAGATACTGTCAGTAGTTTGACCATGTATGCACAAGCACTTCCATGACACCAACGCAAATTATTTTTCCCAACAATCCCGGCAGTAGTTTGAGCATGTATTCCTAAGCACTAAAATAAATTCTTGTATTGAAGTAAAGTCAACATTCTAGCCTCCTATTAAAAAGTATGGCAGTAGATGTTCATTCTTTTTGTATGCAGATGAGGCCAAGTTATGTGTATCACTATGAATGCTAGTATTCATATCTAATACCCCTTATCCAAATAAAACTGCTATCCATAATATCTGTGCCTTAAGCACATTATGCTTTTGCGCTAGGAAGGTGTATTTACCAAAATGCAGCCACATATCCACAGACAGCCAGAATACTGCCATTGGACTTTTAACTGTGAGTGTAACAGTCTTAGGGTATGCGATAACTCGCAAGTTTGATAGTAAGGCATTCAAGAATTTGAGCTGTGTAGGAGTATGGAGACTGTCCTTTATTTATTTATTTGTTTTAAGTTGGACAAGGATTACCAGTTGCTTGGCTTGACTTAGGAGGTTCCTGTTGGTTATGTTGGTTTCTCAAACTTTGTTAACTGCTGGGCAGGTAACAGGTGCATAGCTAACTTTATGTGCCATGTTGTGTTGGAAGCGGTCTGCCCAAAGTAGTTAGGCTTGTTTTTGATGAAGGCTATTTGATGTAAGAAATAGCAGCCCCCATCATAGACAATCAATTTTTGGGCTTGGTAACATAGCTATTTACTTTTTGGGTCACTTTGGTCATAGGTTGTTTTTCTGTATTATTGCCAGGCTAATATGTCTATATATATATATATATATATATATATATATATATATATATATATATCATGTGTGTGTGTGTATGTGTGTGTGTGTGTGTGTGTGTGTGTGTATGTGTACATACATGTGTATATATATATATATATATATATATCTATATCTATATGTGTGTGTGTACGTATATGTGTATACAGGAAGAAATGAAAACAGGTGATCCGCTGTGGCGACCCCTAATAACAGGAACAGCCGAAAGAAGAAGATGATGATGATTATTTTATATATATATATATATATATATATATATATATATATATATATATATATATATATATAAAACGTATGTATATTTTATATATATATATATATATATATATATATATGTGTGTGTGTGTATATGTATATATATATATATATATATATATATATATACTTTTATATGATATCATCATATAAAAAAATTTTTTTTCCCTTTACACCTCATAGTATAACCAACTTTTTGTTCACAAATGTGTGTGCGTGTACTTCACTTTCACTGTTAACTGCAATCACTGTCAGCCTTGCAACTACAGTCCTCACTTGTTTAGCTTCTTGGTAAATATTATGGCTTTTTGATCAATGGTGTGGGAGCACTGCTGCTTGAAAACATTTGACTACCCTCAGCCAGCAACCTACAGCTGTTTCCCACGCCTTCTGCCTAACAGGCATGCCATGCTAATGGAGTTGGTCGATTTAAAATGAAACTTGTGCTAGCCACTGTTGTTTTCTAACACTTTTACAGTGGTATACAGATACAGCTCCACTACCATGTACTGTGCAGATGATCCTTAAAGTGCTGCTTGCTCTTTCATCATCTCTTCTCATCCTTATATACCAGATGTGGTTAGCTTACTAAGACACCTAAATATTAGTGTTTTTTTACCAGTTGTTCACAACAGAAATATGCTGCTCCATCTACAAGAACTGTCTTCCTCTTCAGTCAATGATCAGGAATCCTGCTCACTAGTTCACAAAAGAAATACACTGCTCCATCTGCAAGAGCTGCCTTCCTTTTCAGAATATGATCAGGCATACTGCTGAAACTTTTTCCTGCACACTTCAAAAAAAAAAAAAAAACATTCATAGGTTCATGTGTGTTTACTAGGCTAATGACCACAAAGGTCTTTTTTAAGCCTAGCCATGCAACCCAAATCTCAGATAAGTTCTGATACCCTTGATAAGTGTAAGCAGCGGTTAGGGAGATGTAACATTTATAAGCAGGGGCCTGGGAGATGAACCATTTACAGGTCGCCTGTGTCCATTAGAGAGACAGATGCCAAACCAGGGATGAATTTCCGGTTCCCCATCCAACTGTCCAAGTTGTACTTGAATTGGGTTAGGGAGGAACTCTGCTTCACATGGATGGGGAGCCTGTTCCACAGAAAGGGTAGTCTCTGGGATACATACCTGTCTCTCTAGCAGGTCTTAATTATATCACAATCAAGGTTTAAGTCTTTAGAATGGATAATTCTGGTGCTGTTTGTTTTGTGGATATGCAGGAGGTCCATCAGAGTGGGGTCTGAGAATGCCCTGTATGCCAGGCATAGATCTCCCCTCGATAGGAGACAGAATATAGGCATAGGGCCTTGAGGCACTCTGCATAGGACAATTTTATTTATGCCCTGTATTCCTCTGTGGACATTCCAGTTGTTGGATATGCCTGGTTATGTACATTTCAAAGGGGCACTGTACTCAATGATAGTCAAAGGCTAACTTACTATCTGTGTGTGTCCCTAAGTCCCCGACTACTGGGTCAGCTCTAAGGGATGTGTTTTCAGTATGACAGTTACCAGGGGTGGATGATTTCCCAAAGGATACTATTATGCATTCTTTGGCATTTAGTTTTAGTCCATGGCTCTGACACCAGTTGTTTGTCTGTGTCAGCCCCTCCTGGAGAACATATGTGTCAGTGTGGGATTCAATGACAGCTGCAAATTTGCAATCATCTGCAAATTTAGTCAGCCACTGACAATGGACTTGATTTCAGAGAAGTAAATGCCAAAAAGGAGTGGTACAAGGACTGATCCCTGAGGGACTCCACTTGTGACTGACTTCATTGCAGAGGTGGACTCCCCATTTTTAACTTCTTGGGTCCTGTCTGTGAGCCATTTGGCTATCTACAGGGTGATATATGAGTTGTAACCTAACCTCGAGTTTGTCAGCAATGCCCGAGTGGAGTATTGTGTCAATGCTTTGGCCAGGTCAAGGTAGGCAGTATGAATCATTTTCCCTCATCCATCGCTTTGGTGACCTTCTCAAAGAAGTCCACCAGGTTGAATAGGCATATCTGCATTTGACGAAACCAAACTGGGCTGGATCTAGTGTCTGGAGGTTTTCTATATCTCCATTCATTTCCACGATAATTCTTTCCATGGCTTTACATACAAGACTAGTGAGACTTATTGGACTGCAGTTTCCAGGGTCTGTAGATTGCCCACATTTGTGCAGAGGGATGACTGTTGCTGTTCTCTATTCATGAGGCATGAAGCCTGTTTGGAGGTTACAGTTAAATAGTAATTCCAGAGGCCCTGACAGGTCATGTTTCATGCTATTTAGAAGGCATTCTGGGATATTGCCTGGCCCAGTGATGCAGTGCTCTTGGTCTTACAGAGAGCATTAAGGACCTGTTCCCTAGTGATAGTGGGTGAGGCTATATTTGATGGTATTTCCTGAAGAAAGGTTGAGGGGGAGAGAAGGGTAAAGTTAGAGCTGAATTTATCAGCCGAATTTACTAAGATAGGTGGCTCCATTTTCAATGAGCTCTGCACACCATTGTGTATTGCCTTTAAGGTTGCAGACATAGCTAAAGAATGTTTTGTGGTTGTCCTTGGCCTGGGAGACCAAAATTATCTCAGAGTTGGCTTTAGTAGACTTTATTTGTCCTCAGAGTTGTTTGTTAGTGCTTTTATCCAGCTGGGTGCTGCACCTACTCATTTTTTGCCATGATTTTCTTCCTTCTGTTACACAGCCTACTGATTTTGTGATTCTACCAGGGTGGCTTGTTTTTTGAATTAGTTCTGTATTTCTTCCTGGTGGGTACAGCTGCCTCTATGCAGCTATTAACATGCTTGTACAGGGTTTCTATGAACAGTTCTGCATAGGCACCAGTGTTCTCATGGTTTATGGGGGCTTGACATTTTGCCAGGTTATCACTTAATAGCAGGTGCTTTGCTTAAGAGTAGTTCCTGAATATTCTAGGCTTAGCTGGGGATACAGGTTTTATTTTTACTTCAAGGATCAGATTCAGTATGGTAGAGTAGTTCCTGAATATTCTAGGCTTAGCTGGAGATACAGGTTTTATTTTTACTTCAAGGATCAGATTCAGTATGGTTGCACCCCATATTGGTATATTGATTCTCTGGTCCAGAGAGTTTGTGTTTACAAAATTCCAGGAATATCTGTGCCTGTACGTTTGGTGTTGTATAGGATTCCCAGTTAATAGTGTGGCAATTAAAGTCAGCCAAAAATATGGTATTGGATTGAATGGTTAGTGCTTCTAATAAGTTTAAATACATGGTTCACAGGTTCATAGGTTCATACTAGGCTATCTGCCCTAGGGCATTTATAAGCCTAGCCAGAATGTGTTTGGCTTTCGCCACCCATTTTAAATTTATTTTGTTATGCCCTTTTTCGAGGTTAGTATACTGTGCCTCTGTCTAACAGTGACACAGAAGTGATACCCGGGGTAAACCTATGATCTCCCATCCACTCATCAAGATTCCTCTTGAAGAGAGTCAATGAGGGACTCTGCCTAACCTGGACTGGGATTTTATTCCAGAGTGAAGGGAGCCTCTGGTTATGAATCTGTCCCTCCAGCATGTCCTATTTATTTCAGTGCTGAGGTTCAAGTGTCTCGAGCGCGTAGCTCGATGGGATTTGGATTTTCTGAGGTGCAGCATGTCCATTAATTCCAGGTTGGACATGGCTTTATACGCCAGGCACAGATCGCCTCTGAACAGGCGGTATGCCACTGAGTAGAGCTGGAGTTTCTTTAACCGGGCAGCATATGGCATCTGTTTGAGCCCTTTGATCCTCTTGGTGAGGTACTTTTGGGGTCTTTCCAGTTGCTGCAGGTGTCTGGTAAGGTACATCCCAAAAGGGGCATTGTACTAAATTATGGGCCTGATGAGGGATGAGTAAAGAGGCACGATGACGCCCCTGATCTAGATGTGAATCCCTTCATGATTAGGTGGGCTATATAAAATGTTTTTCTAACCACTTTGGCCACGTGGTTGTCAAATGAGAGATTGCTATCAACTTGGGTCCCCAGGTCCCTAATTACTTCTTCTGTACTTAATGGATTACCACCTATGTGGTAATTTGTGGGCACTTTGTTTTTGCCAAAGGGATGACTACACACTTTTGGCATTTAGCTTGAGGCCATGGCTCTGGCACCAGTTGTCTGTTTCTATGAGGCCCTTTGGAGGATGCTTGTGTTGGCTGGAGAGTCGATTATGGCACCCAGTTTGCAGTCATCTGCGAACTTGGTCAGCCACAGTCCTTCCGTGTTGGCCTGTACCTCCAAGAAATATATACCGAACAAGAGAGGTCCCAGGACTGAGCCTTGTGGGACACCACTTGTAACTGGTTTGGAGTCTAACATGGCTCCAGCAATTCTAACCATGTGGGTTCTGTCCTTGAGCCAGTTTGCAATCCATCTAGTGACATAGGGGTTTATATTTAAGCTGGTGAGCTTATCTATAATGCCCGAGTGGGATATTGTATCGATGGCTTTTGCGAGGTCCAGGTAGGCTGTGTGGACCACCTTCCCCTCGTCAATGGCCTTGGTGACTGTTTCAAAGAAATCAACTAGGTTTAAGAGGAAGGATCTGCCCCTAACAAAGCCGAACTGGGTAGGATCCAGTGTTTGTAGGTCCCCAATATCTTTATTTATGAGGTCCATGATGATCCTTTCCATAGCTTTGCAGACCAATCTAGTCAGGCTTATGGGGCGATAGTTTCCAGGATCCGTTGAGGCACCACCTTTATGGAGAGGGACCACTGTTGCTGTACGCCACTCTTTGGGCACATATCCTGTAGTAAGGCTGAGATTGAACAGTAGTTTTATGTTTGGGTTTAGCTCTTCTTGGAGTTCATATAGGATGCAGCCCGGGACACTGTCTGGTCTCATTGATGCTGTGTTTTTTGCTTTGGAGAGGGCGGCTCTTGCCTGAGCATCTGAGATGTCAGGGGGGCAGCACTCTGCTGGGATACATATTTGCCCTTTGGTGGGAGGGGAGAAGTTTGCGCTGAACCTGTCAGCTAGGATGTTGGCAATGTCTGTGGGTTCGGTGTATTTTTTTGTCATTTTGGACTAATTCTGAGCATATCTGGGAATTACCACCCAGGTTCCTAACATAACTAAAGAAAGCCTTGTGATTATCCTTAGTGTCCTGTGCAATTTTTCTCTCGAAGCTGGCCTTAGACAATTTTATGTGTGCCTGTAGTTTTTTGCCAATACTGATCAGTGATGCCTTCCCTTTTGGGATTTTGCTCTATCATTTAGTAGCTTCCTCCTTCTATTGTATAGTTTGTTTATGGCTGGGGTCCACCAGACAGGACGTCTGCCTTTGGAGGATTGGGTCTTGATTTATTTGGGATCGATGATCCATGCATTCCTGAAGGTGTTCATAGAATGCTTTTATAAAGGATTCTGTGGTCTGGGCCCTATTTTCCACAGGCCCAGGGGCTTTGAATGATTCCACCTAAGTTTTGAGGAGTGTGAAATTTGCTTTAGAGAAGTTTTTCGCTGTGGTTTTCTGGACAGGGGGTGGGGTCGGGATGTGAATATCCAGTGAGATTAGTTTATGGTCTGATCTTACCAGTGAGGGATACACTTCTGGTCTGGAGCATAGAGTCCCCATGTTGGTGATGATCAGGTCCAGTATGTTTTCCCCTCTTGTGGGAGTGGTAACAAGTTGTTCCATAGCATTTGAGTTTATAAATTCTAGGAACCTTTGGGCTAGGGTGTTGGAGCTAGAGTAATGCTCCCAGTCTATGTTTGGGTAGTTGAAGTCGCCAATATAATGGTGTTTGGAGAGACCTTCATATTTTCCAGTGTTCTCAGGAAGGCCGAGTGGGGTTCCTGGGTTTGGGAGGGTGGTCTGTAGCAGGCTGTAAACTGGAAGGCAGTTTTACCCACTGTTAGTTGCACATGGATAGTCTCTGATGCTTCGTGCTTTGCCACCAACCTGGAGGTGTGGGTATCTTTGATGAATATCGATACTCCCTCCTTTTGTGGTTTGGTCCAAGTTTTGGGGCCGAAAAGCATGGTATGAGGTATAACCTGGTAGTGCTGGGGTGCTCTCGGGAGCCCTGAACCAGGTTTCTGTTACTGCACAGATATCAATGTCCTCCATGCTAAGGTGAGTTTTGAGTGTGTGCATCTTGAGGTTTAGACTTCTGGCGTTGAGTAGCATTACTCTTAGTTTCTTATCCCTTGTGATACCTATGGAGGTGGGTTTGTCTTTTGAGCCTTGCCTAAAAAGGCACTATGGGGTAGCAAGAGCCTTTGCCAATATCCAAAGCCCAGGGTGACAGGTGCAAGCCGTCCCTAGCGAAGCATCGTGGCTTGTCGAGCATATCATCCCAAGCTGACAGGCATTGGATCCCCTTTGAATGACACCAGTACTTAAGCCAATTGTTGAAATTGATCATCTTGTCTTCATATTGTGGCATCATTCTTGGTGAGGGTAAGATGCTACTCAAAGTCAGGGTCATACCGGCCTGGGCAACATGCTCAGAGAGCTCCTTTATGTCTCTTTTCATGTAGTCCAGGGAGGTACGTCTCAGGTCATTCACACCAGCATGGACAATGACTGAGTCATATTTGTACTTGCCTTGGAGTGACCTGAGTGCTTGTGTTATGTGGTGGATCCTAGCGCCCGACAGGCTGCTCACCGTGACCCTCTCCTTGTTCAGCCTGGTGAGCGGGACATCAGTGTGCCTGATGATAGAGTCACCTATTACAAGTGTATCAGGTGTGTTTAGTCTTAAGGGCTGTGACTGTTCGGCACACTGGCTTTGTGAGATAAGTGTTGCACGTGTTTTGTTTTGGAGTAGCGGCTGCTTGGGTGTCTGCTTTGGAGGGCTCTGCTGCTTCGGCAGATCTTTATTTAGAGCCTCCGAGTATGTTTTTGTGTGATTATGTGTTTGGTTTGCTGTCGTGGTAGGTCTGTGTGAGACTGGAATTGTAGTGAGTGTGGTTTCCTTCTCCTCCTGACTGGTTTCACCAGTACTGAGTTGAGAGAGCTTAGCCTCCAGTATGGCTATATGGTTGCATCTCTCACATGTGTTGGAATTTGTTGGGAGGAAGAGAGGGTTGTCTGTGTACATGAGGCAGTTGTAACATTGCCTCAAGATTCCCAGATTCACCAGCTGTACCGGAGAGGAGATTGACAACTGACCTTTGGACATGCTAGAATAATATTGGGAATTCCTTAATAATTGAAAACCAGGGCCAGTGGGGAGTGAGGTTGTAGTGCTTTTAATTTTTAGTGCTGACTTATATAATTGCTTTAGTGAGCAAGTGCCAGGTAACTTAAGTGCAATGTGTTACAGGTAACTTAAATGCAAAAATGACAAACAGTAACTTTCTTTCAAGTGAAACAAGGAAATAAGTACAATAAGCAATGCAGATATCACTAGTGATCCACAGAAGCGCTGAGAAGCCGCGTATTAGGTGGAATTAGCGTTCCAGGGAAATAACAAGCAAACAAACAACAAGCATATAAACAAAGCTAGATTCAGTAGGCCTGGATCTAGTCTATGCTACAGCAAACAAGGTGTACCAATTTCAGTAAGATACAGTTCAAATATTCAGGCACTATAAACCTTTAACCAGAAATTCCCAGCTCAGTAGCTGGTATGTGTTTCCTAGGTCATAGAGGGGGACCTATAGTTTGCAAGGAAGTGGTACTGGATTTTGCCTATGGTGATTTGAACTAGTTAAATAATGAGTTAAAAATTTAAAGTCAAAAACAAAAATAAACATATAAATCCTAAAAATTATATTAAATGTATATATAAATATAGATATACATAAATATCCTTACCATCTAAACATCCTAACACAATTAAGTTTTAAAATGTTTACATTTTTAAAGAGCGCAACTTTAAAACACTCATAATAGATAAATTCTCATTGAGACAAGGGTGAACACAAGCACTTAGTTGTGTTAGGATGTTTAGATGGTAAGGATATGTGTGTATATTTATATTTATATATACATTTAATTTAATTTTTATGATTTATATGTTTATTTTTGTTTTTTACTTTAAATTTTTAACTCATTATTTAACTAGTTTAAAATTTGAACTGATTATTTAACTAGTACTAATGGTTTTAGACTATCTATTATGGTTGGCTGTTTTTGTCATGTGATGTCGAGTAAGAGGGATATTTAAATTACTATGATTTTGTGACTTGTTCTGGTGAAATCTTTTTGATAAAACCTGACGAAAGCATGCAACTGTCTGTTTTTGAATACAACAACATTCTACCACATTGCGTTTTGTTTCCTGATCCAAGTTTCAACATACTGTCTTGGTTCTTAGTTTGGATATGTCTTCATACCATAGATAACTTGAGGGGACTCATGAATGTGATAGAACATTTAGGAGTTGCCTCTATCCATTAATCTTTTTCTCCTCCATAGATCCAGGTTGCCCTTGAATATAGACAGGGATGAACTTTGTTTTATGTGGAATGGGAGTCTGTTCCAGAGCAGTGTTACCCTCTGTGAGATATACCTCTCCCTCCAAACCATTTTGTTGACTTTGCAGTAGAGGTTTAGATCCCTAGACTGAGTATTTCTGATGCCATTTGACTTGATGATATGCAGTAAGTCTATCACTATGAGGCTGGAGGATGCATTGTATGCCACACACAGATCACATCTCAGCAGTCTGTAGGACATGAAATAAAGTGACAGGGCTTTTATTCAGTTCATATAGGACATGCAGTTTGGGCCTTGTATCCTTTTTGTAAGGTATCTCTGTGGGTGTTCCAGTTGCTGCATGTGTCTAGACAGATCATGCCAAACGGGCATTATATTCAATGAGTGGACTAATGAAGTCCGAGTAAAGAGGGACAGCGACATCCCTAAATCTAGAGACAATCCCTTTGTTTATAAGCTGTGCAATATAGAAGGACCTTATTACAACAACAGATATGTTAGTCAAAAGTTAGGTCATTGTCCACACAATTTCCAAATCCCAAACAAATGGAATAACGTCGGATATATGATTCTAAACAATGAATTCTGCACATAGAATTTTACAAAGATCTACAAAAGGAGTTCTGCATACCGATTTCTACAAAAAAAATCCACAGAATTTTAAACATAAAATTCTACTGATAGAATTGCTAAACACATAATTCTACAGAAGAATTCTAAACACTGAACTAAGCACGCAGGATTCTAAATGTAGAAGTCTACAGACAGAATTATAAAGACAGAGTTCTACAGAAAGAAATAAAAAGAAAGAAACCTATATAATACAGAATTCTAAACACACATAATTCTAAACTCAGAATCCCACATCTAGAATTCTATAGCGAGAAGCCTAAATGCATAAGTCTTCAGTTAAAATTAAAAATAAATAACTCCACAGATTGAGACATCAGTGTGACTAACTGTAGAGTCACCTACGACTAAAGTGTTGGGTACGTTGTCTTGCCTTAGGGGCTGTTGTTGGGTGGCACACTGGTTTTGTGAGCTATGTGACACTTTGGTTGTGATTGGTGTTTGTTTGCGTTTCAGCTTCGGAGGTCCTTGTTGCTTGGGCAGGTTACAGTTAAGAGCCTCCACATATGATGGTTTAGTGTTGCTATGTGAGGGTGTTGGTGGTGTGGGTTTAGAAGGGCTATGTGTTGCTTGAGGTGTAGTGTCAGTGTTAACGTTCTCCTCTTGACTGTCTAGCACAATCTTGGGTGGAGAGAGCTTTGCTTCCAGTTTGGTTATGTAAGTGCATCTCTTGCAGGTTGTAGTGTTGGGTGGTAGGAGGAGAGGATTGTCTGTGTACATGAGACAATTTCTGCATTGCCCCAGTATGCCCAGATTCACTAGGTGGACAGGAGAAATCACTGGAAGGTGACCCTTGGACATGCCTGGTTTGTTGCTTTTTTGGTCGTGCTGTGGTAGCGTTCTCGCCTCCCAGCGAGACGTTGTTCCATTCGATTATCAGCTAAAGCATCTTCTGTGTGGAGACATGCTTGAAGGGGCATAGCTTAGTTGAAGGTTGTGTGTCAGGGCCGGCAACTCGGCATGTAAAAATCTTCTGCCAATCATTAGGGGACCAGAGTTCCGCTGTGGTGACCCC
>NC_056744.1:1704784865-1704852833 GCF_019279795.1 Protopterus annectens
TGATAATTTTCTTTGGGGAGGTTAACTAAAGTCCAATCAAGAATGGAGGGATTATTGGATTTTTTGTCAACTCTGGTGGGTTCTTGCATCAGTTGTGAGAAACCAAACAAGTTTATATGGTTTGTAGGATTGTTGGCTTTGCAGGCTAGCCAGTCTAGGTTTAGGTCTCCTAGTAGGATGGTTTCGTGGGGCAGGTTGATTGTAGCCCATTGCAACATATCCTCTATTATAGGTGAGTTATTTCCTGGAGAAATATAACTGCACAGGATGTTGATTTTCTTTTTGTTTTTGAGGGAGATAGTGGAGCCTAGTGTTTCAGAGTTGCCAAAAATGGGAAGTGGGGTATTAAGGGTTTAAAGGTTAAGTGTGTTTTTAAATAAGATTGCAACTCCACCACCCTTTTTGGTATTTCTATCTTGCCTTAGAATGTTATGCAACTGATACATACATGCAGAAAATAATTAGTACCCCGCCACCAAAAAAAATTTCACTGCATGGAGTATAGAAAACAGTGAGTTTTCGGTATATGCTTTTACTGTGCCAGCATCATAGACACAGGTTTGCAGTCTACTGTTTTACAGTCCTGAAAAATGTGTGAAGATGATCCAAAGTCACTTAAATTACAGAAGAAACATGTCACTAGGCTGATGTTCCTCACAGAGATTGTAAAACATAATTTAACATAATAATTAAGTTAACATAATAATGTGTTGTAGAAATAGGGAGGAAATAAAAAAGTGTACGCGATGAAATAATCAAAAGTTATCCTCAACTGTTATACGAAATTTAATTTGAAATTGTTTACATAAATCTTTCAGCTGCTGTCTAACAAATGATTCTGCAGGCAGAGGGGAAGACATTTGAAATGGCACTCCCTTTCAATTCAGAGCTGTCAGTTGCAGTGACACTTTTCACACCTCTGCAGTAGTGTGGGAGGAGGGGACTGGCAATTAATGCAGGACTACAAAAGAACACTTAGAACAAAGGCATCCAATTTAGCTACAAGTCTGTCTGCTGCTAGATAACTTCAGATTATAGTGTAAAGCAACTTCTGATCTAAACATAAATGAGGGTGATTAGCAACCGAAAAGAAGCAGGCCTGACACAGAAGGAATACAAACTGAAAATGAGTCACAGATTTCCCATTATATGTCAATGGCATGGGAATTCACAGTTACTTCCTTATGTCTGGCATGAGTCACAGAAAGGAGACTTGAAATGCTTTATGGGAAAGAGAAAGGCTTGAAGGAGAAGAAGATCACGTTGCTATAGCAAGCCCCATCGGTAGCCATGTGGCAAAGTAGCTAAAATTACTAATAAAGCACTTAGAGTCAATTTTAGGTGTTATAATAGGTCTGTAAACAAAGATAGACTGAAAAAAACATTTTTTTTAGTTCTAGGGTGGAGTTTTCCTTTAACTCCTACTGATGTCTCTAGGCATCAAATATTTCTTGTTCATATTTGCATCGATAATTCCAAAAACATGCTATGTACAAAGTTTTAATAGATTTCATTGTAAAGCTTACACAATAGCAGACTCAGCTGCATTAATATTTGACCTCTGTCTTGTGCAGCTAAATGGATATTAACTGTTGTTTTTATGATATTGATTTCTGTAGATTTAATTTTCACATTTTTCTAAATATCTCAACATCCAGTTAACACAGACAGAACTCCTTAGCCTCATATGAAAGCTGTCAACTAGATAAATAAAATGCTACTGACATTATGTCTGTAACTTGAGTGGTTGCTGAGATATTGTAAGTTGTTTACAAAATAGTACAAATGTAATCGTTACTTTGACTGTAACTTATAAAATTTGGTTTAAGAAGAAGAACCTAAAGAGTGCTACCACTATAAAAATAGCTTGTGCTGAAGAGTTTGCCATTTATACTACTTTCATAATCCTTATGGTTCCAGAGATATGAGCATTTGTTTGAAATATGAGGACATAATTTGATTCTATGAAAATGTTTAGGCTCTACCCATTGGAAGTTACACTGCAAACTTCCTGAGCACCATTGGAGTGAATGAGTTAGCATCTTTAACTCTGCCACCTCCAGCTCTGGCTCCTGTCTTTTTGTCAGTGCCACCATCCCCAACCCATATGACATAGTTGGTCACACTATCATCTTGTAGACCTTCCCTTTTCACTCTTACTGGAACCTGTCGGTCACTAATCACTCCTGATACTCTTCACCACCCATTCTGTTTTGCCTGCATTCTCTTCACCTCTTTTCTACACTCACTATTACTCTAAACTGTTAATTCCAAGTATTTAAACTCCACCACCTTCGTCAACTCTACTCTCTGCATCCTCACCATTCCTTTGTCCTCTCTCTCATTCACACACATATTCTTAGTCCTGCTGACCTTCATTCCTCTCCTCTCTAGAGCATATCTCCACCTCTCCAGGGTCTCCTCTATCTGTTCCCTATTCTTATTGCAAATCACAAGATCATCCACAAACATTATAGTCCTTGGGGACTCCTGTCTGATCTCATCTGTCAAGCTGTCCATCACCATTTCAAATAAGAAAGGGCTCAGAGCTGAGCCTTGATGTAATCCTACCTCCATCTTGAATGCATCCATCACTCCTACCGTAAACCTCACCCCTGTCACACAGCCCTCGTACACGTCCTGTACATGCATCTGTCACTCCTACAGTAGACCACACCCTGTCACTCAGCCCTCATACAGATCCTGTACCACTCTTAATATTTCTCTGCCACTCCCAACTTCCTCATAAAGTACCACAACTACACTCTCTAGGCACCATGTCATATGCTTTCTCTAAGTCCACAAAGGCACAATGCAACTCCTTCTGACCTTCTCTATACTTATCCATCATTGCTGTCAAAGCAAACATTGCAGCTGTAGTGCTCTTTCCTGGCATGAAACCATACTGCTGCTCACTAATCCTCAACTCCCTTCTTCACCTAGCTTCCATTACTCTCACAAAACCTCATGCTGTGGATGATCAGCTTTATCCCTCTGTAGTTACTGCAGCTCTGCACATCACCCTTATTCTTAAAAAATGGTACCAATACATTTCTCCACCCATCAGGCATCCTCTCACTTTCCAAGATTCCATTAAAATCTATTATGGGGAGCACCAAGAATAATTATTGGTGTACTAGGATGTGTATAAATAAATGCTGCAGCCAAAACAAAAAGTTATTACCCCCACACAGGACAATAAGATTCAGTGTGTTTTTTTTTTCTGGAAACCTCTTCAAAAGACATGGATTAATCTGAGGCAGTTTAGCGGTGGGTCTCTGTACAGAGAGTGTGTGGTTACTTAATTCATGGACATACAATTTCTGAACAAATGAATAGTGTACTGTGGATTAGCCCAGTATGGTGCACATTTTCAAAAGACCTGAGAATTCTACCAGACGCAGAGTGGCACAATAAAGGCTGGCATATTTAGGTAAGATGCACAGTGTGGTGATCTGCATGTACATAGAGCTGTGAGTACACTGGCAAGGGGTACCCTATGTCAAAAGTGCACAACATAGTGCACCTCAGATATGCACAGGATGACTGGTACATAGAAGAGTGTGTGTACCTCTGTGCTGTATTATAAAGCTTCTAGGGATTGAGCTGCACCCTACATCATACATCCCAGGATGTTGGGTACCCAGGAGTGTGTGTACCTCTTTGCTGTATTATACAGCTTCTGTGGATTGAGGTGTACACCACTGCTTACAGATGCAGTATGTCTGGTACCCAGGAGTATGCGTATCTTTATGATGTATTATACAGCTTATAGGGATAAAACTGCACACCACATCAGATCTACTCAGGATATCTGGTACACAGAAGTGTGTGTGCCTGTGTGATTTATTATACAGCTTCTAGTGGATCATGCTGCACACATCATACAGTCCCAGAATATCTGGTACCCATGAGTGTGTACATCTGTGATGTATTATACGGCTACTAGGGATCGAGCTGCACACCACATCATACAGACCCAAGATGTCTGGTACCTGGGAGTAACTGTACCTCTGTGATGTATTATACAGCTTCTCAGGATTGAGCTACAAACCAGGGTAAACAGACCCAGGAGTGTGTGTACCTTTGGCGTATACTATTCAGATTTAGGGATCAAGCTGCCCACCACATCATACATGCCCAGGATGCCTGGTACCCAGGATTGTGTGCGCCTCTTTTGTGTATTAAACAGTTTCTAGAGATTGAGCTGTACTCTGCATCATATATAACCAGGATGTCTGGTATTCGAGAGTGTGTGTACCTCTATGATTTGTTATACAGCATCTAGGGATTGAGCTTCATACCAGTGTCTACAGACCCAAGATGTTTGGTACCCAGGTGTGTTCATACCTCTGTGTTGTATTATACATCTTCTAGGGATTGAGCTGCCCACCACATCAGACATACCCAGGAGTGTATGTAACTTTGTGATGTATTATACAGCTTGTATAGATTGAGCTGCACTCCTTGTCATACATACCCAGGATGTGTGGATCACAGGAGTGTGTGTACCGTGTGCTGTATTATACAGCTTCTAGGGATTGAGCTGCACACCAGTGCCTACAGATACAGGAGTGTGTGTACATCTGACATGTACTATACAGCTGCAGAAATTGAGCTGCACACCACACCATACCATATATACCCTGGATGTCTGGCACCCAGCAGTGTGTGTACCTTTGTGTTGTATTGTACAGTTTCTAGGGATCAAGCTGCATACCACATCATATGTACCCATGATGTCTTATACCTAGAAGTGTGTGTACCTCTGTGAAATATTATACAGCATGCAGGGATCAAGGTACACTCTACATCATATATACCTAGGATGTCTGGTACCCAGCAGTGTGTGTACCTTTGTGTTGTATTGTACAGTTTCTAGGGATCAAGCTGCATACCACATCATATGTACCCATGATGTCTTATACCTAGAAGTGTGTGTACCTCTGTGAAATATTATACAGCATGCAGGGATCAAGGTACACTCTACATCATATATACCTAGGATGTCTGGTACCCAGGAGTGTGTGTACCTCTGTCATGTATTACAGAGCTTCTAGGTATTGAGCTGCACACCACATCATACACAATTCTGGTACCCTGGAGTGTGTATACCACTCTGATATATTATACAGCTGCTAGGTATTGAGCTGCACACTACATCATCCACAATTCTGGTACCCTGGAGTGTGTGTACTGCTGTGATGTATTATACAGCTTTTTAGGGATTGAACTGCACACCACATCCTACATACCCAGGCTAAAAAATAATAATATCACGGGAGCGATGCAATGGAATGTAAAAGTATTTATTATATAAACTACAATATCATGACTTAGCACTTTCATCCACAATTATACGAGCGTCACCAGAGTCTGATCCTGCTCCCGTGGTATTTTTATAATTTTTTTACTAGTTGTGGGTGTTTGGTGGAGAGTTTATTTTGGTACATACCCAGAATATCTGGTACCCAGGAGTATTTACCTTACAGTCCAACTCCCACAACAATCATACATACACCATTGCTCCCCAGCTATTCCTCTATAGGCCTCACCTTATATAGCACAAACATAATCTTAAAAACTAAAGTAAAAATCCTCACCCTTCAAAACTAATATTTCACTACCCTACCAACAGAAATTGAAAAAGAAGCTGCAACATGTAAACCCTTCCATCCACTGCAACTTAACTCATTGTGGAGACATTCATCCTAACCCTGGCCCCTGTTACTCCCCAAAATCCTTAAAATCCCTAAACTTCACCAAAATTAATATCCAGGGCTTTGCATTCCCCCAGGCAATACAATTCCAACACTTGAAGATATTCTAGCCTGGACAACTACTGATATTAAAAATGAAGTGATCATCCTAGGTGCCTTTAACATCAATTGGTATGACATTTCAAATCAAGACCCCTCTACCAGCATTAATTTATACAACTATGCACAGCTAATCAAAGCTCTAACCAGACCAAACTATAAAAATGACAAAGGCTCAACCCTTGACTGGTTCCTGGTTTCTGATCCCAACAAAATCTCATCCTATGGCACACTACCTAATAGTTTTAGTGAACACTCCCCAGTCTTTGTAAAATGCAAGGCCACCCCAATTCTAAGTCAGCACCAAGTCAAGCATAATAGGGAATTATCTTACTTCTCCCCCACCATCTTTAATGAAACTTTGCAAAGTATGAACTGGATACCACTAAAATATCTTCTTGTCAATGATGCTGTTGAATTTTTCAATTCAACATTTCTTAAGATCTTGGAAACGTGTCTCCACATCGTCTAAAAAGAATTAGGGCTTAACATGACAATTGGCTTACCAAACACACAAAGCATATTATGTCTGCTAGAGATAAAGCCTGGAAAGCTATACATAAATACAAAAGTCCATCTGACCTCACTCTATATAAACAGCTATGCAATCAAGCAAAACATCTAGTGATTAAAAATAAAAAAGAACATTTCCAAAGTCAAGACCAACACAAACAAAACTGCAAAATATTCTGGGATGCAATCAACTCCCTGCTTCATCCAGGTACAAACAATAACCCTTGCCCAAATCCAGAGAAAACTCCCACTGAGATAGCCTCTCTCTTTAACTCTAACTTCATTGACACCATTGTAAAGCTCTCATCCACCTTCCCACCAATAAACTTCAACCCACCTAATATTCCATCATCACTCTCTCCAACTACCTTCTCATTCACACCCATGCACCAGACAATTTACCTGCTGAGTTTCTACAGCTATCCTCAAGCTCCATTGCCTACTCTGTCAGCATGCTCCTCAACAGATCCATTAAGGAGTCCATCATACCACACATTGGGAAGAAAGCATTTGTTCTTCCTCTCCACAAAGGTGGCAACAACTCTGATATCTCTAATTTCTGACCCATAGCTATCCTCTCCCCCTTCTCCATAGTATTAGAAAAATGCATTCACACACAGCTTCTTAAATATCTTGTTAATAACCAAATCCTTTCCCCTACTCACCATGGCTTTAGGCCAGGGTATAGTACCTGCACTTCTTTCATATCTTTTTATTTTATTTATTTATTTTACATTTGTTGACCGGGCTAGTCTAACTGGATATATGTCCATTTTCAGTAGAGGGCCAGGGAGAAAAGCTCCAAGCATAAGCAGTAACAAATAATACAATATATACAATAGTAACAAGACTTATAATACATTACAGATTGTATATGAGAAAGAGGCTAGTATAGAGTCTTATATATATATATATATATATATATATATATATATATATATATAAAGAAACAGTATAGAGATTGGTAATTTTTTTTCTCTCTAGATTCTAAATTGAGGTTAGCTTACTTGGTATTACAGGTAATCAGCACAGAGCAGTAGAGTAGAGAAGTAAAGGGAGTGTAAGATGGGGCACTGAGGTATCAGTAAGGGTTAGAGCAGGGACAAAGCCAATGTATTTTAAGATGTTCTTTGAGATGTTTTTTTTAAAAAGCATTGGGGATACATGAGTTGAGAGTTCACTTGGAAGCTGGTTCCACATTTTCCCACTGTGTTGGTGAAAAGTGAAGCCCCAGCTTTGTAGTTGGATTTAATGGTTGAAACTAGAAGCCTATTAGCTGAGCTCAATGTAGCCAGATTTTTATAGGGAGTAATCAGATTAGTGAGTATTGGAGTATTATTAGGGTGTAGTGAGTATTGGAGTATTATTAGGGTGGTAGAAGATCTTTTGGGTGATAAGTTGTTGACAAAGTAGATGGTTTTGGAGTTCTAACCAACCCAGTTGTTTGAGGTTGATACAGTGGTGAGTTCGATAGGGGGTGCCAGTGGCAAATCTGGCTATGTTGTTATAGCTGGTTGCTAGTTTGTTAAGGTTGTTTTTAGATAGATTGGTATATATGGCAGAAGCATAGAATAGGGTAGAGATCAGGTGGGTTTGAGCAATAGTGGTTCTAGCTGTTTGGGTAAGGAAAGGCTTGATTCTATAAAGGGAGCCTAGTTTTTTATTAACAGATTTTATGGTAGTATTGATATGGTCATCATAGCTAAGGTTGTTGTCAGTTGTTATTCCCAGGAGATGGGTTGTAGTGTCAGGGGAAATGCTAGTTCCATTGTTAGAAGTTATTGTGAAGTGAATTTGTTTTGACTTTTGAGTAGGAGCAAAGAGCAGTAATTTAGTTTTTTAGGGTTCAGGAGGAGGCAGTGTTGCATAAACCAATTTTCTACAGTGTTAAATACTGACTGGGTGAGGGTCTGGAGTGAGGTTATGGACTTGGCTGAACATATTAAAGTTGAGTCATCTGTATATTGAATGCAGGTGCCTTGGGGAATTTTGGTATTTAGATCATTAATAAATATTAAAAAGAGAAGAGCGCCTAGAATAGAGCCTTGGGGTACTCCAATGTTCACAGGCGGGGTGTGGAAAGATTATTGTCCCAGAGCACAGCTTGCTGTCTGTTTTCTAAATAAGATTTAAACCAAAGTAGTGCTTGTGGGTTGAGTAAGTGGGCTTTTAGTACATCAATAAGCAGGTGATGATTAACCATATCAAAGGCTTTTGAAAGGTCAATAAATAGTGCAGAGGAAAGAGAGTTAATGTTATGATTTTTATTTATACAGTCAGAAAAGGATAGCAGGGCAGTTGTGCTGTGGAATGTCTTAAACTGTGTTGGCAGTTGGCAAGTAAATTATTATGGAGAAGGTGGTCAAGGAGTTGGTGGATGCATTTTTCCATTATTTTGGCTATTGGGCAGAGTAGGGCAATTGGGCAAAAGTTGGAAAGGTCAGTGGATGACCCACCTTTATGTAGAGGGATGATGTGGGAGACTTTCCATATGGAAGGGATTGTGCTTTCTGTAATAGTTCTATTTATAAGCATGGAAATGGGATAGGCAATGGCTTTAGCTGCAATTTGCAGGTATTCTACTGGTAGGCAGTCAGCAGAAGGAGTGCATGGTTTGAGTTTTTGAAGGAAGTTGCAAATGAGGGAAGTGGGTACAGGTTCTATATGAAAAGTGGGAACTGGGTTGTTTGGGGTATTTAACGATGAAGTGCTAATAGGTGGTAATGTATTAGCTAGAGTTTGGATGGCTTCAGTAAAGTAATTATTAAAGGCATCAATTATTTGCTTAGGGACAGGGGTTTTAGAGTCACCTGGCTGGAGTAGTTTGTTAATGCCTGACCAGAACTTTTGTGGTTTTTGTTGGTGGGTTTGTTGGAGGTGGAGGTAGAAGTGTTTTTTGTCTAGGAGAATGTCTGTTTTGGTGGCATTTCTTAGTTGTTTGAAGTAAATGTGATCTGAAGGGCTTTTAGATGCTCTCCATTAGGCCCAAAATTTGTTTTTTAGGAGGATCTTTTGCCTAGTTTGTTTTGTGAGCCATGGGGCAATTTTGGTCCTAATTTGGGAGGAGCGGCAGGGGGCATGGTAATCTAGGATTTGTAGGAATCTAGTATTAAAGTAGGTGACTGCTTCATCAAGTTGCAGATGGTACAGTGATATCCTTTCTAGACACAGGAAATAGGGCTCATGATGCCAGTTACTCAGTTTCCTCACTCTTCCTTGACCTCTCAAAGGCCTTCGATATGGTCTCCTATCCCCTTCTACTTACCAAACTCTCCAACTTAGACATATCACACCACACCCTAAATTGGTTCTCTAGCTATCTCACAGATGGGCAGCAGTCCACCAGATGGCAACTATCATGCTCACCATTTCTCAAGACAACTACAGGTGTACCCTAGGGATCAGTACTAGGTCCCTGCCTATTTAGTATATTCATCAATAGCTTCCATACCACTCTTACCCATGGCACTGTTATCCAATATACTGATGATTCCACAATCATCTGCACTGCCAAATCCATTACTGAACTGCAACATCTTACGCAAGATGCCTTTACAACTGCCGAAACTTGGATGTCAAGCAATCATCTTGCTCTAAACCCCATAAAATTAAACTTCTGATATTCACCCCAAAAAACCCTCTCAACAGGAATAAAGTCTCTGTCCAATCCCTAACTAATACTGTCATTGGAGTTGTTCCATGTACTAAACTGCTAGGAGTCACCATTGACGAAAATCTAACATTCAACCTTCACATCCATAACAACATTAAAAAACACATCAGAAACTATGTATCCTTTATAGACATAATCCCTTCCTTAACTTTAGTGCAAGGAAAGCTCTGGCGTCTTCCTTTCTCCTTCCATTCCTACTATATGGTGCTCCCATTCTCACCTATTTACAGTCCTCCCTGAAAACCAAACTTGGACTTGTGCTACAGTAAGATCACCAAATTTGTAACAAACTCAAAATATTCATCCCATCAATGCTTATCTCTACATCAACTAGATTGGCTTGAACTGCCACATTATCTGACATATCTACAATTAACTACTGCACATAAACTTATACACAAGCCATCAATGTACCTTTCTCTTGCCTCCTTACTAACCACATATCACCCCAACAGGCCCCTTAGGTCTGAAAACAAATTTCTGCTGAAAGTTGATCAACCAAATCTCCCAGCTGGTCAAATGATGTACGCTTTTACTGTCTCTAAACTTAATCCTGCTATCTTCAAGACATCTCTCAGAAAACCTCTTTCTTCTCTATGGCACTGCACATGGGCCAAAACAAAACCTCTTTAAAAACCTGCCTCCTCCACTATTATCCTTTCATCTTTCCTTCATTATACTCATATAGCTGTTCCACTGCATCTTGCCATAACAACAGTATGAGCTCTTACTCTGACTGCTAAATTTCCTCTACTGACACCTACAAACCATTAACATTTAGTCATACAACTCCACCATCAATGTACATAATTTTACACAATGTACAAGTGTATAAAATGTAAATAATACTTGAACTGTTGAGATCATATTATCTTCAATGCAGTGTGACTGTATGTACTCTGTACTAGTGTTAATTTCTGATATTTTACTCTACTATAACTGTATTTTACTGTATATTGTGTGTTATTTATTTCTTGTATGCCTTTGTAATATGTGTGGAGCTTTACTCCCTGGACCTCCACTGACAAAATGGGTTCGCCTAGGCCCAGTTGGCCTTCCTGGTAAACAAATGCAATAAATAAATAAATGTTTACCTCTATGATGTGTTATACAGCTCTAGGAATTGAGCTGCACACCACATCATACATACCCAGGATGTCTGATACCTGGTAATGTGTGTACCTCTGTGATGTATTATGCAGCTTCTAGTGATCGAGTTGCACACCACATCATACATACCCAGGATGTCTGCTACTCAGGAGTGTGGCACAGCTGTGATGTATTATACAGCGTCTAGGGATTGAGCTGCACACCACATTGCACATACCCAGGAGTGTGTGTACCTCTATGATGTATTATCCAGGTTCTAGTGATCAAGATTCATGCCACTTTATACATACCTAAGATGCTGTTACCCAGAAGTGTCTGTACCTCTATGATTTATTTATACAGCTTCTAGGGATCGAGCTGCACACCACATCATACATACCCAAGATATCTGGTACCCAGGAGTGTGTGTGCACCCCTTTGATGTATTATACAGCTACAGGGATTGAGCTACACACCACATGATACATACCTAGAATGAGTGGTACCTGGGAATGGTGGTGGTTTTGTGTGTGTGTACCTCAGTGTGTGTGATACAGCTGCACACAAGCAAATATGACTGCCACAAATAGAAAGACTTCATAAACTTCACAGGCATAATAAAATGCATCTGATTTTATTCTCTCTAGCTCCTCAGCAAAAATGCCTTCAAGGAATAAAAAAGACACTGTGTTGCCTCCACATATATACCCACAAAAAATACAGACATTAATTGAACAAGTGTTAATAACTAAATCATATATTTACAATTACACTCATTGGTCATACCCTTAGGTGTTTATGTATTATATTTATGTATATACAATGTCTCTTTATACAGTAATTTATTTTTCAGAGTCGCATGTTCTCCCACCCTTATAAAAACATGTTCCAAAATACTGCCTTTTAGAAAACCTTTATTACCTAAGTGAAACTGCTTAAAATGCATTTCTAAGGGACTATCAAGACGTTGATTCTTGATGTCCCTAATATGTTCTTGTAAACTGGTCTTAAAAGATCTTTGACTCACTCTTATTTAAAGCAATTCACAAGAACATTTAGAAACATAAATAATCCCCTCAGTATTGCATGAAAATTCCATCTTAAAGATAAATTACTGTATAAAGAGGCACCATATAAACTTAAATATAATACATTAACACCTAAGGGTTTGAACAATGAGTGTAATTGGAAATATGTGATTTAGTAATTAACACTTCTTGAATTAATTAGTGTATTTGTTTGAGGGTATATATGTGGAGACAACAGTGTTTTTTTTTTACTCCTTGAAGGCATTTTTGATGTGTGTGTGTATGTGTGTGTATATATATGCCTCAGTGCTTTGTTGTAAAACTCTAGGGATCAAGGTGCACACCACTGCATACAGACCCTGGATGACTGGAACACAAAAGTGACACACATTTCAGTGAAGTTTGCACTTGTGCACACCATTACCCATTCCATCACACCAGTCAAGATATCCATCCCATTTCTCATCACGAACACATGTAGGATAGCAATGCCTGTTACATATTACAACACTATTAGAATGTTGATCTGCCATTTCCGTTCAGAATGCAAAACAATAACATTTTGGATGGAGTTTAAAAAGTTTTATTAAAGCTTTGTAGTCAGACAGATGTGAGATCTCTAATTCTATGATGCTCTTTAACGCACTAACGCCAAGGTATGTTCCACTGAATCAAATGAATCTTCTTTGGACTCTACTTGCTATAGCTAGAAAAATTATCACTAGAAATTGGAAATGTAAAAATAACCTCTCATTTAATGAATGTATATCTCTTGCTAAGATTATTTGTATTAGGGAATTACAAACAGCTATGTTGCACTCCCCAAATGTGACTCTCAAACAAATTGCCTGGATAAAGCTTAAAAAATGATTAGACAAAATTTTATATTTTTGAAGATTCTGTAAATTATGTTGGACTTTGTATATAGTTTGTGTTAAAATATTGTGTTACATTGTTTTTAGAACTGTATGTAATTATTTATACTATTAAAAATCAATAAAAATAATTTAAAGAATGTTGATCTGCTTAGTAGAACGTAAACCTCAAGAGTAGCATGTTAGCACAAGAAGATCTGTGCAACACTAGTAAGTTATGAGGTGTTTTGGTCTTTCTGCTATAAGGTGGTTACTGTATACATATGTGCCCATAAGTCAAGCTCTGTCTTTTCATATGTAGTATGTTGTTTCTGACATTGCAAATGTACTCTTCACTGTATCTGTGTAAACATCAACCTCTGTTTGGATGTGGAATGATGTATCCCTGAAAGACTGCATTGTAGACTTTGGAAAAGCTGCTGTTTGGGTAGTTCATTGATACATCATAATTGTCTGACCTTTGTAGCTCTATTGTAATGCATTGTTTTGGAGTTCAGTACTTGGCTTTCCTGTCTGTGAACAGATTAAAATATGCTCTGCCTATTATTACTTTTTGGTTGATTGGAAATACTCCCTTGTTACAAACTACTTAAAACAAAATACTGTATTCATTTATTTTATATAGAACAAAATTAAATAATTTCAAAATATTAAGCAAAATTGGGATATACAATGTAATATCATATGTAAAAAAATCTAGTTTTTCTTGGCACCCATACCAATATTAAACGTAAATGTGCAAATTTTGTATTTTTCTAGCTGAACTCCAAATACAGTGCAAGCAGCAAAGGGGGGGGGGGTTAGACATCCTTGTCTGGTTCTTCTACTCTAACCAAGCCTACCAGAATGAGCCTCACCCACCTTTTTTCTTGGGTCTGAATCTTCATAGTTTTCTTTATTAGCTCCATTATTTTCTTTGGAAATACAAATCCAGTCTTTACCCTGCTAATAAAGCCACAGAAGACCATGTTAAATGCTTTCTCTGTATCCAGGCTCACCAACAATAATGGTGTATTCGTGTGCTCAGATTCCTTCTATGTTATTGTTGCTTTAGTAATATTATCAAACACTTCTCTTCCTACAACAAATGCACACTGATCCATATCTGTCATTTTTTGGCATTTATTTTACATCATTCTAGCTAATACAGACATAAATAGCTGATAGTTATGGTTCCAAATTCAAATTTATATGATAACATGGTCTGGTGGGTCCTTTCCCTCTTTTGGCAGTATTGCCACTACTGTCTTTTTCAAAGATGCAGGCACTTTTCTTCATTTCAAAGTGTTATTGACTATTAATTTCCAGCTTTATAATAATTTTTGCTTTCCTATCTACAAATTTTCTACACTGTTGTCATCAGTTCCTAAAGAATTTCCTGATTTGAGTATACATCCCACCTTTTAATTCTTCTCTTTCTGTCTGCACTGTTAAGTGTTCAGCCTCCTCTTCCCATAATCCAGCTATCCATCCATTCATCCATCCATAACCCTTTTTCTCATTTATGCACATGGGGTAATGGAATCACATCAATGGTGACAATCACCTAGAGCCAATATTTGTACCACTTTCTGGTTAGCCCCATCTCTGTTATTATTCCATAGCAAACACACATGTGCACTCACACCTATGACCAATTAAGTGTCCAATTCACTTACTTCAAATCTTTGCAATATGGGAAAAAACAGGAGCACCTGGCAAAAAACCTACATGAACACAAGGAAGACATGTAGATTCCACACAGAAGGCATTCCATTGATGAATCAAACCAGAGAACCTCTTGCTGTGAGACAACAGTGCTTTCCAACTGTACCACTGAAATATTATCTTCCATAAATATTTCCATTTGCTCATTATACTTGCTTCCAGATTATATTCTTGTGTAAATTTTCATAAAATCTCTTAACTATATCCAATATACCCTCACAGTCCCTGGTTGTTCTCCTTGACCTAGGACCTCAGAGTATATAGGCTTTGCACTAACAATCTCTGTGCAATTTGATTGCTTTCAACACAATTGCTTAAGTACAATACTTCTAAACTCATACATTTTTCCAAGTGTTCAGTTATTTTTTTTCTTAGCTGCATATATCTGAGCTTCTTCTATCTTCATAAGTTTTCCTTTTTAATTTTGCCAGCCCTTCTAAGCAGTTCCTATTATCAGTTTCTCGTATTGCTTTCTTCCTTATTTATGCCATATTTTTTTAAAGTTCAATTTAATCTTCTCTTAGGCAAGAGCTAACCTTCTTGGGTAATTTCTTTTCTGCCAAAAAGAGCTTTTGAGTGCCTCTGCCACCCGATTCAAGGTATTTCTTTTGCTTACTTGTATCCTTTACCCAGTCATTACAGGGACATAATCAGACACAAATATTTGGTGAGTCTCAAACCTTTCAATCAAATAACCATGCTTTTGTGCTAGGTAGTTTCTATCATGTCTGGCCCAATTATTATATCTTTGGGAGTTCCACATGAATTCAGTCTGGTCTTCTGTTGATTAATAAACATTCTCCATACTTAATACTTTCTTCTCTGAGTATAATATCACTAGTAGGCCATCCTGATACAACCTCATTATCACAGCCATGTGTTGGTCAACTCTGCAAATAAAATGCCTTGTAATGTTATTTCTCCTAAACCCCTAGCAAATCTGCTTTAGTGGAAATATAAATTAATGCCAAGGTAGCCCCTTTCCCATCCAGTAATCTGTCTTGTCATTATACATTTTCTGTAAGTCTGTTTTTTTTTTCTTACATCACTACTGGTTTTCATTTCCTCTGTGAATGTTATCATTCCTGTGTTTTTGTCTCTGGCATTCTGCTGAGTATTTTTCGTGAAATCCTTTTATTTATCAAGTTACTATGTTTATTTCTTTTTAGTTGCATCTCCTGTAATTTTGCTGACTGCACCATACATTTCTTTATGAAAGTAAGTAATCCTGAGGGTTTTTTTTTTGTCTAAAACTGTAAGGCCATTAACATTCCACATCAATATTTTACTGCAGCCATTCTAGTAAATCAGTTCCGTTACATGACATTTCCTTTCAACAACTTACACAAACCATGTTGACTGGAAGGTAGTTCATCTAGCAACTCTTTTTTTATGTTACATATTTCCAAACAAAATATTCAAGCCCATGCGATACTGAACGTCTGCTACAGTAGGTACCAGAGTTGATGTAAGCAGTTCATTATAGGCATGCAACAGTGTAGCCTATGTAACCATTGAACAAATGACAAAGCAGGTGCCAATCCAGATGGAACCAGTCCTGTACAAGTGTATAACAGTGTAGCCTATGTATCCATTGAATAAGTGATACAACATTTATCAGAGCAGATGAAATCAGTCCAATACAGGCATGTAATGGTGTAGCCTACTTACCCATTGAACGAATGATACAGCAGGTGCCAGAGCAGACAGGACCAATCCAGTATGGGCATGTAACAGTGTAGCCTGTATAAACATTGAATGCATGACACAGCAGGTGCCAGAGTATATGGAACCAGTCCAGTACAGGCATGTAACAATTTAGCATCTCTACCCATTAAATGAATGACACAATGGATGCCACTGCAGATTGAAGCAGTCCAGTACAGGTATGTAACAGTTTGTACCCCTTCAACAAATGACACAACAGGTGCCAGTGTAGAAGGAACCAGTTCAATACAGTCATGTAACAGTGTAGCCTGTGTACCCATTGAACAAATGACACAGCAAGTGCCAGTGCAGATGCAATCAGTCCAGTACAGTCATGTAAATGTGTAGCCTGTGTGCCTACTGAACAAATGACACAGCAGGTGCCAATGCCAGATGGAGCCGGTACAATACAGTAAATGTAAGTAACAGTGTAGTCTGTGTATGCATTGAACAAATTACACAGCAGGTGTGTTACCTACTGGTACCAGTCCAGTATAGGCAGGTAACAATATAGCCTATGTACCCATTGAACAAATTACATGGCAGGTGACACAGCAGATGTAATCAGTCCAGTATAGTCCCGTAACAGTGTAGCCTGTGTACCCACTGAAAAAAAAATGACACAGCAGGTGCCAGTGCCAGATAGAACTGGTACAGCACTGTAAAGGAAAGTAACATTGTAGTCTGTGTACACATTGAACAAATGACACAGCAGGTGTGTTAACAGATGGTACCAGTCCAGTACAGGCATGTAACAGTGTAGTCTGTGTAACATTGAATGAATGACAAAGCAGGTGCCAGAGCAGATGTTACCAGTCTGGTAAGGGCATGCAACAGTGTAGCCTGTGTATCCATTGAATGACATGACACAGCAGGTGACAAATCAGATAGATGCAGTCCAGCAAGGGCATGTAACAGTGTAGCCTGTGTATTTACTGAATGAATGAATGACACAGCAGGTGCAAGAGTATATGGAACCAGTCCAGTACAAGCATGTAACAATATAGCCTCTCTACCCATTAAATGAATGACACAATGGCTGCCACTGCAGATTGAAGCAGTCCAGTACAGGTATGTAACAGTGTGTACCCCTTCAACAAATGACAGAACAGGTGCCAGTGCAGAAGGAACAAGTTCAATACAGTCTTGTAACAGTGTAGCCTGTGTACCCATTGAACAAATGACACAGTAAGTGCCAGTGCAGATGCAATCAGTCCAGTACAGTCATGTAACTGTGTAGCCTGTGTGCCTACTGAACAAATGACACAGCAGGTGCCAATGCCAGATGGAGCCGGTACAGTACAGTAAATGTAAGTAACAGTGTAGTCTGTGTATGCATTGAACAAATGACACAGCAAGTGTGTTACTTATTGGTACCAGTCCAGTATAGGCAGGTAACAGTATAGCCTATGTACCCATTGAACAAATTACATGGCAGGTGACAGAGCAGATGTAATCAGTCCAGTATAGTCCTATAACAGTGTAGCCTGTATACCCACTGAAAAAAAAAATGACACAGCAGGTGTCAGTGCCAGATAGAACTGGTACAGCACTGTAAAGGAAAGTAACATTGTAGTCTGTGTACACATTGAACAAATGACACAGCATGTCTGTTAACAGATGGCACCAGTCCAGTATAGGCATGTAATAGTGTAGCCTGTGTATGCATTGAACAAATGACATGGCAGGTATGTTAACAGATGGTACCAGTCCAGTACAGGCATGTAACAGTGTAGTCTGTGTAACATTGAACGAATGACAAAGCAGGTGCCAGAGCAGATGTTACAAGTCTGGTAAGGGCATGCAACAGTGTAGCCTGTGTATCCATTGAATGACATGACACAGCAGGTGACAAATCAGATAGATGCAGTCCAGCAAAGGCATGTAACAGTGTAGCCTGTGTATATACTGAATGAATGAATGACTCAGCAGGTGCAAGAGTATATGGAACCAGTCCAGTACAAGCATGTAACAATATAGCCTGTCTACCCATTAAATGAATTATACAGCGGGTGCCACTGCAGATTGAAGCAGTCAAGTACAGGTATGTAACAGTGTGTCCTTTCAACAAATGCTACAACAGGAACCAGTTCAATACAGTCATGTAACAGTGTAGCCTGTGTACCCATTGAACAAATGACACCGCAAGTGCCAGTGCAGATGCAATCAGTACAGTCATGTAACTGTGTAGTCTGTGTACCTACTGAACAAATGACACAGCAGGTGCCAGTTCCAGATGGAACTGGTACAGTACAGTAAAGGCAAGTAACACTGTAGTCTGTGTATGCATTGAACAAATGCCACAGCAGGTGTGTTAACAGATGGTACTAATCCAGTATAGGCATGTAACAGTGTAGCCTGTGTACCCATTGAACGAATGATATGGCAAGTGACAGAGCAGGTGTAATCAGTCCAGTAACAGTGTAGCCTGTGTACCCACTGAAAAAAATGACACAGCAGGTGCCAGTGCCAGAAAGAACCACTATAGTTTAGTGAAGGAAAGTAACAGTGTAGTCTGTGTACACATTGAACAAATGACACAGCAGGTGGGTTAACAGATGATACCAGTCCAGTATAGGCATGAAATAGTGTAGCCTGTGTACGCATTGAACAAATGACACAACAGCTGCGTTAACAGATGGTACCAGTCCAGTACAGGCATGTAACAGTGTAGTCGTGTAACAACTGAAAAGATGACACATGAGGTGCCAGAACAGATGGTACCAGTCCAGTATAGACATGTAACAGTGTAGCCTGTGTACCCAATGAATGAATGAATGACAGCAGGTGCCAAAGCAGATGGATTCAGTCCAGCAAGGGTATGTAACAGTGTAGCCTGTATACCCATTAATCATACAACACAATGGGTGCCAGTGCAAATGGAACCAGTCCACTACAGGCATGTAACAATGTAGTCTAGGTACCCATTGAATGAATGACATAGCATTTGCTAGAGCAGATGGACCCAGTACAGTATAGACATGTAACAGTGTAGCTTGTGTGCCCATTGAACAAATGAGACAGTAGGTGTTAGAGCAGATGGAACAAGTCCAGTACAGGCATGTAACATTGTAGACTGCATACCCATTGATTGATGACAAGAGGGCCAGTACAGATGGACCCATCCAGTACAGGTATGTAACAGTGTAGTCTGTGTACCCATTGAACAAATATCACAGCAGGTGCCAAAGCAGATGGAAACCAGTACAGCAAGGGCATGTAAAAGTGTAGCCTGTGTATCCATTGAATGAATAACAGAACAGGTGCCAGTCCACTACAAGAATGTAACAGTGTAGCCTGTATACCCATTGAACGAATGACACAGCAGGTGCCAGAGCAGATGGAACCAGTCCAGTCCAGTGCAGGCATGTAATAGTGTAGCCTGTGTACCTATTGAACGAGTGACACAGCAGGTGCCACAGTAGATGGAACCAGTCCAGTACAGGCATGTTGCCTGTGTACCCATTAGACAAATAACATAGGTACCATAACAGATGGAACTCATCCAGTACAGGCATGAAAAATATAGCCTGTGTATCCATTGAATGGTTGACACAGCAGATGGAACCTGTCCAGTACAGGCATGTAACAGTGTAGCTTGTGTATTCATTGAATGTTGCCACAGCAGGTGCCAGTGCAGATGGAACCAGTACAGTACAGTGCAGGCATGTAACAGTGTAGCCTATGTACTCATTGAACGAATGACACAGCAGGTGTCAGAGCAGATGGAACCCATCCAGTAAATACATGGAACAGTGTAGCCTGTGTATCAATTGAATGATGCCACAGCAGGTGCCAGTGCAGAACTTTCTATAGAATGCCTGCAGGAAATGGAAAACAAAAAATATGCCCTAAGTGTAGAAGAAAATGAGCTAATAGATGTAGGTAGACATATTAAGATCAATTAAAGAAATAAACTGCAGAAGGTCAATAAAGGCCAAAGAAAATCAGAAGTTTGATAAAACAAATGAACACAGTAATTAGGGCTGTCCATAGAGATCCATGCGATATAACAGAAGTAAACAGGGCTGGATGTATTATTGTGCAGCTAAATTAATAACTGATAATGTTCTACCACAAGTACACAGGGTAGCGAGGGGAATGGAAGAGGAGAAATCGAATACCATCATGGAAGTATCAAATAGAGAAAACTATAAAGCAATTAAGACAAGAAGTGTCACTGTTAGAAGAATATAGAAAAGAGAACAGATCAACAAAAATACTAAGAAAGATAGACGTGATAAAAGCAATGCACAGTATTAGAACAGGCATGGATCTATCATGCACTATTGCAAATCTCAGCACAGGTGGAAAAACTTAGAAGATTCTCAGATAAATAAATATAAAGGAAAAGTACAAAATAAGCAATTTATTGATGACCTAAAAAAGTTTTATAGAGAATTAGGAAACAAGGTAAAAAGACCATCAGAAAAAGAAGAAATAGATACATTTTGGAGAAGTATCTATGAAGATCCTGTGGAACATAACAAAGTTGCTAAATGGATAGAAAAAGTAAAAGAAAGAATAAGTTTAAAGGTACAGGATATGAAATGATGTAACTGCCAGAGAGACTGAAACAAAGTTAAGAGAAGGCTCTAATTGGAAAACCCCAGGTCCACATGCAGTACCTAACTTTTGGTTAAAAGTATTACTTTCTTTGCATGAAGATATAGTCATGAGTAAGAACTAATTAATGCACACCCCAAACAGACATCAACCTGGCTAACAACAGGAAAAGCAATCCTCCTCCTACTGAAGAGAGAACCTGCAAGCTACCCTAAAAATGATAGACCAATAACTTGCTTTCCAACAATGTATAAAATATACATTGGAATTGATGTCAACAGAGTTTATAGTCATTTAGAAGAAAACTCAATTATGGCAGTGGAACAAAAGGGCAACAAAAGAAAGTCATATGGAACAAAGGATCATTTGTTGTTAAATAAAGTCATAGTGGAGAACTGTAAAAAGGGGAAGAATCTAAGTATGGCATGGATTGACTACAAAAAAGCATTTGATAGTATCCCATATTCATGGATAAAAGAGTGCTTAAAATGTATAAGATATACCCTACACTGATCGACTACATTACAGTGACTATGAAACAGTGGCAGACCACTTTGCAATTAAGCCATGATAAATGACAGATTATTATCCCAGGGATAAAAATTCAAAGGAGGATATTCCAGGGTGACTCTCTATCACTGCTGATACTCTGTCTTGCCCTTAACCCATTAAGCTGTCTACTTGCTTAGGCCATGGCTATAATTTTGCTCCTAGAAAACAACAAAGTGTAAAGACTTCTCATCTTCTCTTTGTCGACAATTTAAAACTGTGTAGCTCATCAGATAAGGAACTGAAAGTACAACTGCAAGTTGTCAAAACTTTTTCAGATACAAGTATATCATTTGGTCTTGATAAATGTGCAAAAGCAACCTTTAAAGCAGGAAAATTGTATCACCAATAAAACATCAGTTTGGGACAAGAATGTGATATAAAACAACCTGACCAAGAGGGAGTGTATAAATATTTGGGAAGTGATGAAGGATCAGCAATAAAACATGAACAAATGTGAATAAAACTTAGTAAGTAATTCTTTAGAAGACAAATTAATCCTGAAAACAGCATTGACATCTAGGAACAGAATCCAAGCTATAAGCCAGTTTGCTGTTCCTCTCCTAACTTACAGTTTTGGAGTGACTTACTGGCCCCAAAACATGTTAGATAGATTAGATTGTAAAACAAGAAGGATGCTTCATGCTCACCAAATCATTTATAAAAATCAGTGCATACCAAGATTATATATTCCCCATTCCGAAGGAGGGCTGGGCCTCCTTGAAATTAATTACATGTATATATCTGCAATCATGGGATACATATCTGTTGACCTCACAAGACCCAAATGTACTGAAAGTTTTGAAACATGACGAGAATAAATCTAAGATGACTTCCCTGCTTAACCTAGCTGAAGCATATTGGCATCAAGCAAGAATGGAAATCAAACCAGAAGTAGATAAAAAAAATCAGGCAGCAACTGAATGCGCCAAAAAACAAAATTAAGAAGATAAGGTGAAGGACCAGATGAGAAGGCAAGAAATGTGGAAAATGCATAAATATAGCTGCAAGTATAGAACACTTTTGGAAGAACCTCATGTTGATCAGGAACAAATGCAGGAATGGTTAAGGAGAGGCAAATTCAAACCAAGAGATAAAATGTTAATATTGGCAGCCCAAGATAGTGGGCTACATACATGCTGGTTTGCAAAGTCCATTGAACATGTGTGAGAAACAGACATATGTAGGTTTTGTAAAAATGAAGTGGAAACAGTTGCACACCTCATTGCTGCTTGGAAATACAAATGGCAGAAGGACTGCATACTGAAGGGCGTAATAATGTGTTAAGACTGTTGCTCCAGGGATTGTGCAAACATTTTTGTATTAAGCGGCTAAGAAACACTGGAAACATTAGCCACAAAGCATCATAGAAAATGATGAAGTTTACATCACATGGGATCACCCATTACCAGCAGTTTAAAAGATAGATGCTAGAAAATCAGATATAGTGGTCCAAGAAAAAAAAACAAAAGTAGCATTGCTCACTGAAATTGTCACACTCAGTGGCTACAGTGTCTTGCATACAGAGAGACATAAAGTCATAAAATATCAGGATTTGCAGGATGAAATGAGAGCAATGTGGAAGAAAGATACTCAGTTCCAAAAGCAGCAGGAGCAATGGGTCTTATAAAAAAGAATCTACAGTTGTATTTAGATATGTTACCAATATGTGTAACCCTGTACGAATTGCAGAAAGAGTCATTACTGGGCACATTGTGGGTGCTGCAAAGAGCACTTTTGACTGACATCAAAGACTGAAGCAATACTAATTTTATGAACTTTAATCGTACTTTGACTTAGGAATGGGGTCCATTCCTGTCATGGTATTAGAAACCCAAAAGATTTGGAGAAATTAAAAAAAAATTGAGAGGAGTCAGTTGAAATCAATTGAACATCTAATAAGGATATTACCTGGATGCAGCTGTGGGAAGTGAATTTGCCACAGTCCACTTGGGAGGAGACTCTAGGGTAAACCCAGGATACCCTAGAGATTATACCTCTCAGCTTACCTGGGAATGCAGGGGTATGCTGCATGAAGAGCTGGAAATTACTGCTGTGTATAGGGATGCATGGTCAACACTTCTTAATGTGTTACCACTGATACTTTCATCAAGGCAAACAGTTTAGAAAATGGGTGAATGTGTGGATAATTCCCAGATTATTTCCATTGTTTTCCATCTTAAGAGTCATATTTATAAAGCGTAAGTAGTGCACAGTCTAATGGTTGAGACTGACTATAACATTTTTGTTAATGTTACCAGGAAACTTTAGAAGTCCTCCACTGTGTTTTTCTCCATAATAAAGGAGCAACCACAGATCTATACAATTATTAACCACATAGTCTTTCTCACCCCCTTCTAAAATACTTAAGCAATGTGTATACTAGCAACTCTTTTTCCACCTTATCTCCAATATCATCATTTATATACCCAATATGACCTCTTCTCTGGCCATGACACTGAAGCATCATTTCTTGACTTCAGTGACTAAATGAGTATGAGCCTCATAGTGGTGAAATCCATACTTGTAACGCTGTCCAGTGTCTTCATTGTTGTTGGCCACCACATTCACATGTCTTGTCGTCATCTTTGTGATGTCTCTGCAGAATCTGTTATCTGGTTCACAAGAAAGCTTGCTGAACACATCCAAGCAGTCTACTGGAAGGATTCTGTTTCCTCTTACAAAATCAGTCAGTATTTTTGTACCCTAGAGATTTGTTTTACGTCCACTCCTTTAAAAGCTTCATTAATGGTATGGAAGCTGAAAATCATTTATGCTCTGGAAAATCTATATCTGAAGGTCACTTCTACACTCCAACTCAGTTTCACCGAAATTCTCATTGGCTTGAATTCTGAGGGTACTCTTAAATACTAATTATGCTAAGACCATTTTATTTTCCATAGGTAACTCTGTCTTCATTTGAACCTCTCTCTTCCAAATTCCATAAAAAAAACTGCCTACTAGAACTCACTAGTTTAGTCAAACTGGTACCATGATTAAACGCAACCTATCATCTGTCCAACATATCAATAAAATTGTGCTTTGTACTAACCCAAATCTCAGCCTTGATATAAATCTAAATTATGTTCATCGTGTACATATTTCCATAGCTTGCTTTTACTTATTACTGACTTTATTCCTCTGTTGTTCTAAACAGTTTAAGATCTAGCCATTCATCTAAACCTGTAGATTGCTGAGGGGTGATTCAGCCATGTCTAAAAGGCATTTGAGGTATATATCTCCAGCATATTCCTATGACAAACAGTACCAGAAGTACATGGTCTAGGGACCTGACTTTTGTCTGGATAGACAAATATGTGTCTCAGAGACTGCCCCTCGTATGGAACAGGCTTCACTTCCATGTAAAGCTGACCTTGTCTAGCATCCTGTTTAAGTGCAAACTACACCAGTGGATGGGGAACATGAAATTTACAGTGGGACTGGCACCCATGTCCCTAAGGACAGAAGTAGTTTATAAATGCCTGGTCCTCAGTGTCCTATTTGGATACAGGACAGCATTGTTTTTTCAGAAAAACTGGCTAGGCTTACAAAGGCCCTTTGGTTCTTTAGCCTAGTAACAATCTATGAATTTATGAATCTATGTTGTTCTAACAAATGAAATGTTAGCAAAATTATGACTTCCTTGATTACAATTTTCTGCTATATTTACTTTATTTACTTCCAGTTCATTATTATTCAGAAAAGAGTTTCTCTTAACTGTAAAACAGATGTAGATGTTTATTCAGAGATTCTATTGTCATTGCTCTGGCCAAAAACAGTGATGGTGAAACTGAACCACTTGTATTGTTAGCAGTTTCCATGTCCTGCAAGCACACTTAGTAAAAAAATGTCCTAGAAGAAAAGTAGCCCAAAGAAGGGAAAAGCCAACCCAGTGCTTAATTTCATGGAGCTCATGACTTAACTACAACTCTTTGTTAGCACAGAAATCTCAGACATTTATAAAACATCAATGGCAGTGTTTAAGCTGAAAAGTTTAATTGAAACATAAAAGTAATTCCAAAAGGGCTTAGAATCTTAAAGATATGATGGAAATCCACATTGAGAACTGTTACAAAGATCACAGGCCTTTAACCTGAAATTTAGTAAATACATTTGTGACACTGATTGATGACTGTGAATCCATGGAATAACAGTTGTTCAATGAAATAAAAGTGTTAGATATCCTCTAAAATTAATGAGCTAAGTGCAGTAAATAAGAAGCTGTATGATGATATGATGGATGTTTTACTGATTCTTGAATAAAAACTTATTGTTGCAAAGAAAAGGAGGGTAATATAATATTCAAATAATTTTAAGACCAGCTATCCCACCCGATCCTTGCCTTTGCAATCACACCAATAAAATCAACATCAGTATAGCACCATTAGCATCAACATCAGTATGCAGGAAGTACATCTGATCACATGATGCTTATTGAGATGTCACCAACATTGCTTCAGTGGCTACAAAAATGTCTTCTCAGGATGTACAACTAATCATGTTGATGCTAGCATCGGTTCAGCTCTTGGACCCTTTAGTGGAATAATTCGAGTGACTACTTCAAACTAATTCATTAGCAATGGCTCAGAGACCAGCAAACAACCTACCAAGGGGAAGAAGAGGAGAAAGAAAAAGCTCAGGACAGAGCTGCCAAGGACTGGCAATAAAGTACAAGGCATACCAGCATGGCGACATTGTTTTTAATGCCTCAGATTATAATTTAACTGCATCAGGACTCAGTAGGTTCCACTTTTATCTCCATCTGTGATGACAATATTTCTAATAGCCAGACTGAACTGTCAAAGTATACTAGAAATTTGAATTAAAGGGGCATGACTAATATGCCAAAGTGAGAACAACACATTTTTGATGCTCTGCCAGTAAATTATTGTTTCTGACAGGATTTTATCAATTCTTCTCAAAATACATTGAAGATGTTTTCTACTAATAATCTTTTTACCATTGTGGATTATATACTGGAAAAAAAATCCAAACTTCAAGTGATTTTTTTTCACAAACTACTTGTCAGAACTTATACAGCTATATACAGTGTACTGCAGACATGAGTCATTTAAATCTTCACTCCAAGACAACTTCATGAAGAAGTAGCTTCAAACCATAATTACCAGTATACAGGACATTTCCACAAAAATGGACAATTTGGAGAATATAATGGAAAATATGAAGAGAGAAAGTAAGAAGCAAATTGAGGACTTAAAATAAATAATTACAATGCATACAGACCAAATAGCAAGCATAGAAGATGCAGTGAATGAAATAGATGGGAGACAGATGGAAAACGATAACCAAATCAACTTCCTACTAAAACAAAACAACTCATTAATAGAAAAAAATGGAAGATTTGGAATCTAGATCAAGAAGAAACATCAGAATTTATGGAGTTCCTGAGAAGATGGAAGCAAGCAATATGATTCATTTTTTGAATGATTGGCTGCCCAAGACATTAAACCTTCCTGAGGCTATGTCCTTCAGAACTGAAAGGGCTCACAGGTCATTATCAAACACATCCTCCTTAAAAAACTCATCCTCAGCACAATCCATTATTGTCAAATTCTTATCCACACAAGATAAAGATCTAGTACTGAAAACTGCATGGTCAAGAAATCCAGTACGAGTAAATAGAAGGAACATTAGATTTGACAATGACTACATGTCTGCAACAATGATAAAAAGAAAGCATTCATTCCTATTATCAGGGACTTCAAAAAGCTGACATCAAATCCCAGACTCTTTTCCCAGCCAGAATAAGAATTTCCCTTCTAGATGGTCAGAAAATTTTCAACAATCTTGAAGACGCCACTGATTTTGTCAAGAAAAACAGCCTAGTAGATAAAGTAGAAGAAGTGGATCTTTCTCTACAGGGTTTGAAAAGGTAAACCACCAATGGCAAAACATCAACAAATGAAAAGACCAACAAAAAAAACTTAAAGGAAAATAAACTTTATAATCTTTATTTCTCCTATTTTAAATGATAAAACCTGTTTAAAACACTAGGAACAACCAAACAAAACTCAAGGTAAAACATTCATTCTTCTCTTTCTTTATATATTCCATGTGTGCATATATGTGTATATAAATGTGTATATGTCTGCATCTATGTATGTGTATATATATATATATATATATATATATATATATATATATATATATATATATATGTATATAAATAAATTCATGTACTGGTCCACTGTGCCACCATTTTCTCTCCTTCTTCCTATACTCATACTGTGCTTATCGTCTTTCTTACTTATCCCTCTCCTCATGCTTTATTTTTTCAATGCTACAACAACGCATATAATATAGTACAAACGATTAAGTCATGCTAGGATTGTTTTAGTGAAAGTTATAATGATAAATGTAAGCATAATTTATCTTAAAAGTTTTTTTTTTCCAAATTGCGAAGCCACTAGCTAGTAATTGTGTAGAGAACGAGGGGTGGGGTAATGGTTTCAAATTAGCTGTTTTTTTATACAGCAAACCTGCAACGAAATAGAAGTAAACAACGAATTGAATGTACCTCATTCTAAAGATGAAGTCTTATATAAACAAAAGCTATACAAATTATTGTATTGACATTCAGAGTTGCATAACTTGGGAAAAGTTGGTGGCTTTAATGAGGTCTTTGTTAACCCGTTCATGTTATGCTGTGTTACGCTATGTTACATTTTTCCTTTCTCTCTTTCCCATTTTCCTATTCCACTAACACTCGCTGCTTGGAGCCAAAAAAAAAAGTATAAACTCACTAGGTTATTCGTTGATGCCAGAACTAGCTAAACCTTCACCAGAATGAATGTTTGAGCTCTTCAACAGCTTCTCCCTACCTTGCGGCCATCATTTGAAGATATAAGCACAAATCTGCATGTTAGATGAACTTTGAACTTGCGTTGCACATCATTGAGCATCTGTGATGCTGTAAACAGTGAAAACGCTACAGTCACAGTACTCTAAAGGCACTTTTAAGACTGCTAAGATTCATTAAACTGTAAGTTTGTCAAAAAAAAAACTTAAAACGAAGTTACAGCAAGCATTATTAAAGCTATATTATCTGCAGTTGAAAACTTAACATTATCTACACCAGAATATGACCAGCTAACTGAGTAGTATTGGACCTTTTGGCTGTACTGTAATAGCTGGCAAAAATACTTTTCATGTGACAATTGAATGTTAGTTCACTAGTTCATATAATTGCACAATATCACAACTTAAATAGCTATTTATATGAAAGGTATATTTAATTGTCATGTTTGTTGCTCACCTAAAGCTACACTACTACTATAGGAACAAAAATGTGTTGAAAGTACTTGAATTGATGATAGTTAGGGTAGCAGATGAAATTCATCCTATTTAGCATAGACATTTTTTTTGATAAATTTGGTGGGGGGTGAGAGAGAGTATAACATACTTATAAGGTAAACAAGCTTCATAGCAACATGATCCTCTAACTGGTGACCTTAATGCTGTGCATGTAATACCCAATTAAACCACTTCTGTGGTTATTTTCTATAACATCTCACACTAATATAACCTTTAGTTGTAGGAAAGGTCACTTAATATGCACACAATACAACATATCTAGATAAGAAACTTCAGTGTTAGCAAAGGTCTTCTGCAATTGCATGTCTTGTATGTTTGGATTAGAAATTCATATACCAAGGAATCCACCTCGATTACTTACCAGAAAGAACTTATTGAAATATTGGAATAATTAACTTTCTTTCATTCCCATCCATTTGTTACTACTTATACATAGTTGTATTTAATGTTGTACCTTTTTTGTTTGTCTTGTACACATATAAGTTAAGAATAATTTGGCATAATACGTATCAGCAAAATAGTTTTGATTTATAACGACTGAATATTTCAGCAAATAAAGGCAGTAGCATCTGGATGACTTCTGATTAAAGGTCGAACTTTGAGGAAGGTGGTTTTGATGACTTCATCAAACCAGGAATTTAATATTCCATGCTTGGAGATGTATATAGTACTAACTGTTTTATTAGTTACATTTAGTTCTAGACATATGCTCATAACAAATTTCAAGAAATATAACTGTGTTACTCAAAATGTTTTCCTATAAATGTATGTCTTTGAATGTTAATGACCTTAATAATCCTATGAAAAGAGGAAGTGTATCTAAATTCTTAAAAACTAATAAAATAGATATTGCTTTTCTTCAAGATACCCATATCATAAAAAAAGACTTAGACAAAATGTCTTTTAATGGACATACTGTACTTATGAATTCACATTTTTGAACCAGGAGAAGAGGTACTATGATTTTATGGAGACAAACTTTGCAGATACCTAAAATTATAGATACACAGATAAGAATGGTATGTTATGCTTAATAGTGCTAGAAATTAATAGAAGATATATAACACTAGCTAATACATATTGGATATCTGGGATTGGTGCAGACACTGTGAACAAATATTTGGAATTGATAACCATTAAATCCAAAGGAGAAATTATATATGCAGGAGACTTTAACTGTTTTCTCTCTAAATATGATACTACTAAAAACGATAAAGTTAGAATATCTGCCCCAGCTAAAAAACTGAAAAATGTCATTAATTCACTAAATTTTAGAGATATGTATGAAATCACTGAACCTGAATCACTAAAATGCACACACTATTCATATAGATATGGAACACAAACAACCATTGACAAAGTGTTTGTCACTAACAATTTCATTTCTAAACTTCATGAGGTTCTGATTAGTTCTTGTCCATTGTCTGATCATAATGCTCTGTCCTTCAAAGTTAACATCATATCCAAAGACATGATAGCTTGGCAAAGATTATCATCCTACATCACTAAACTCAATGGGTTCAGCGAATGGCTTTTGAATGAGATAAAAATATTTCTCACCATCAATGATAACAGTGAGACTTCTAGAACTATTGTCTGGGATACTTTAAACTCTTACCTATATGGTAAAATCAAAAATTGGTATTTAAATAAAAGGAAAGAATGGGACGACGAGTTAATAAAAATGCAATCCAAAATTGACACATTAAAAAAGAATTTAAATATCAAAGATATAAGCACAAGTCATGAATTAAAACTACTAAATACAAAATACATAGAAATACTAAACCACAAAGTAGCAATAAATTTAGAGAGGCTCAAACTACAATCCTACTCAGTCAACCCTAAAAACACGCATAGGCTAGCAGTTAAATCAAAAAACTTAACAAATACTCATTTACAATACAAATGACATTAAAGAAATTAAAGATAACTCTAGAAATAAACTTTGGAATGTGACGGACTTAAAAGAAATCCTAGAAATATTCAGAACATATCATGAATCAGTGAACAATATTTGCTTAGATTCTGGCAATAGCATACAAGAAGATAAATTTCTGAAAGAAAATATCAACAAAAAGGTAAAAATAGAACTAAATGCCAAATTACTCAAACCAGTATCACTACAAGAACTAAAAGAAAGTATACAAAGCCTTAAAAGCAACAAAGCTCCAGGAATAGATGGAATTATAGGAGAAATCTATAAATTACTTCCCAATGATACCTTAAAGATCCTATTAGCAGCTTTTGAGGAATTTAGTAAAATTGAAAAAGTTTTTCCTTCTTGGAAATATGCTATCATTTCATCCATTCTAAAAGATCCCAAATTAGTAACATCCTATCTCTCTATTGAATGTAGATTACAAACTCTTTATTTCAATTCTTGCAAAAAGACTAAATAAATTCATGCCAAAAATAATTGATGATGACAAAGCAGACTTTAGATTAAATAGGAAAGTCAAAGATAATGTAATTAGACTCTTATCTTTAATAGATTTTGCTAATAAAAAAAGAAAGAATTAACAATTATTAGTCTAGATTTGGACGAAGCGTTTGATTCTATATCTTGGTCATATTTATACAAAGTATTACAAACATTTAATTTCTCCCCTGATTTTATAAAATTATTAAATAACCTATATGAGAATTCGATATCCTACATAAAAATTCTTATCAGGATGAATCAAAATACTAAAAAGAACAAAACAAGGTTGCCCACTGTCCCCTTTATTATTTGCTCTATCAGTGGAACCACTAGCCAATTACATAAGAAATAATACTACCATAGTCAGTTTTTCCATCACTGCAAACTATAGTTCTAAAGTACAACTCTTTGTTGCTGACGATATTCTATTAACCATCATTAATATAGATTTTTCGATGCATCATATTACAAGATCCATGAAAAACTTTGAAGAAATCTCAGGTCTAAAATTTAAAAACAACAACAAAACAGAAACCATATTATTAAATTAAAAAAAAGTACTGTTCTGGAGAAACATAGTAACTTCAACTGGAAAAATGGTACTATTAAATATCTAGGGATATATCTAAAAACAAATTGGAAAGATATTATACAAACAAATTATGAAAACTTAATAACAGAAGTCAAAGAGTATATGAATAAATGGAATAAAATGTTCTTTACTATAGAAGAAAGACTGTCTTTAATAAAAATGATAATTTTAACAAAAATATTGTTTTTGTTTCAAATTATTATTGCAGGCCCTTCAAAGAAATTAATAAAACATCTTAACTCCATTCTAATCAAATTCTTATGGTTTCCATTAAAACCAAGAATAGGTATGACTGGCACTACAGAGAATGGGAAAAGGGTGGAATTGCATTCCCAAACTTAGAACTTTATGCTGAATCGGTGGTACTTAATATAATGAGTCAGTGGCTAACTCATAAGTACACATCTAATTGGAAGAACTTACACAAAGCTATTTTACTTTCTAATACAGATGACTCTATAAACACCGATCTACTTACAGAAAGTAATAAAATGTTTCTAGTCATTAAAAACATTGTCTATAAAGAAAATAAAAATGAAAGATTTCCCCCTTGTATTAATTATATAATAAATAATTTTAAACGGATAATGAACAAAAACTGTATGACAAGAAGTCTTCTATTCCTTGTGTTTCCAATAGCATATACAAAAAAAGATGTCTAGATTAATTCAATATAAAGAAAATACTAGAGATGAGAGACAATGGTTTAATATTCTGGTATCAATTCCTTGGCACTAATAATATCTATGAAGCAAATAGTCTCATAGCTAGATATAACAATAAACAAAACAATTGGTTAAATTTACAAACCTTTAGAGAGTACTTAGAAAATGAATTTAAGATAAATCAAGTAACCAACATCTCTCTACAACCAAAGATAATTTCTCATTTCTGTGAAATAAACACCACAAGTAGTAATGGGGGATTGCCACTATCAAAGATATATAAAACACTGAGATCAGATGCACAAATACCAGAACACACCTTATGGAATTATGTAGAAAAAACAAACAAATCTACTTTCTCTGATATTCATAGATCTCTAATGCTCAAACCAGTTAATAATACATCATACCCTGCCCTGAAAAATTTCACATGGAAATGTATTCATTGGAGCTTCTATACCCCAGATAAACTAGCACTGATTTCAAGAAACAATAGCCATAAATGTTGGAGGTGTGATGAAATATTATGCGCAGACTGGACACATATGTTCCTTAAATGTAGAACTGTCATTCCCTTTTGGCAGGAGTTTAAAGATTTTGCAAAGGCATTATGGACAGACAAATGTGAAATCTCAGACTCATTGATACTGTTTCATGCATCAATACCAGTTCATATCCCTAAGACACAAGTGCATTTTCTCTGGTTTCTACTTGCAATTGCAAGACAAATTATTACACTAAATTGGAAGCATAAAAATATTCGTCTTCTCTGATTTTATCATATTGGCCAAAACTGTCTGTAGTAGAGAATTGTTAGCCTTAGCCTCAAGAACAACTGAAATAACACATAAACATTTATCTTGGATGAAACTTAAAAAATTATTAGACAAAATTTAATCAAACTTGTGAAGGTATATATATATATATATATATATATATATATATATATATATATATATGTGTGTGTGTGTGTGTGTGTGTGTGTGTGTGTGTGTGTGTGTGTGTGTGTGTGTGTGTTATGAGCACTGTACATAGCTGTTTTATGTTTAATTGCTTTTATGATGTGAAATCTTATGTATTGTTTGAAAATCAATAAAAAAAAGGTTTCAAAAAATAAAAAAGAAATTTGAATTAAAAACTCACTTTCAAAAGAAGGCCCTTGTTGGAGCAAGCTCCATTATGCAAATCAAGTACTTTTATGTCTTATAAGACTCTTTCTACCAAAGGCAAGCATCCAGTCTGGTGGACCCCAACCATAAACAAACTCTACAACAAAAGGAGAAAGCTACTACAAGATAGAGCAAAATCCTTAAACGGTAAGACACTGCTGATCACTATAAGTAAAAAGCTAAGAGCTCTCATAAAATCATCCAAAGCCAATTTTGAGAAAAAAATAGCTAAGGACTCTAAAGACAACCATAAGGCATTCTTTAGCTATGTCAGAAACCTAGGAGGAAACTCCCAGATATGCTCAGAATTAGTTCAAAATGATGTGAAGATTACTGATCCTACAGACATTGCCAACATACTGGCTGACAGGTTCAGTGCAAACTTCTCCCCCCCTTCCCGCCTAAAGGAGAGATATCTATACCAAATGATTGTAGCCCCCCAAACATCTCTAACGCTCAGGTGAGAACTGCTCTCTCCAAGGCAAAGAACACAGCATCCATGGGACCTGATGGTGTCCCCGGCTGTGTGCTCCATGAACTCAACGAGGAATTAAACCCACAGTTAGGACAGCTGTTTAATCTTAGTCTCACTTCCGGATATTACCCAGGAGTGGCGCACAGCGACTGTGGTCCCACTCCACAAAGGCGTTGCCTCCACCGACCCTGGAAATTACCGTCCCATATGACAAGCCTTATCTGCAAAGCCATGGAGAGGATCATAATGGATCTCATAAATAAAGACATAGGGAATTTGCAGACTTTGGATCCAACCCAGTTTGGCTTTGTCAAAGGCAGATCATGCCTTTTAAACTTGGTTGACTTTTTCGAAACAGTCACCAAGGCCATTGACGAGGGAAAGGCAGTCCATACAGCCTACCTAGACCTGGCGAAGGCTTTCGATACAATATCCCACTCGGGTATCATTGAAAAACTCATCAACTTAAATGTAAACCCATACATTACAAGATGTGTTGCAAACTGGCTGAGTGACAGGACCCACAGGGTCAGAGTTGCTGGCGCCATGTCAGACTCAAAGCCTGTCACAAGTGGTGTCCCACAGGGCTCAGTCCTGGGCCCACTCTTGTTTGGCATCTACTTTTCTGAAGTACAAGCAAACACAGGAGGGTTATGGCTGACAAAGTTTGCAGATGACTGCAAACTGGGCGCTGTAGTTGAAAACACATCCGACACAGATATCCTTCAGAAGGGTCTCACAGAAACGGATAACTGGTGCCAGAGCCATGGCCTCAAGTTAAATGCCAAGAAATGCATAGTCATACCCTTCGGGAAAAATAAGGTTACTAGCTACCATATAGGTGGCAATCCCTGAACACAGAAGAAGTTATTAGGGACCTGGGAACCCAGGTTGACAGTAGCCTTTCATTCGACACTCATATTGCTAAAGTAGTTAGGAAGACCTTCTACATTGCCCACCTTATCATGAAGGGATTCACATCTAGATCAAGGGAAGTCATAGTCTCACTATACTCATCACTCATCAGACCAATGATCGAGTACAATGCCCCATTCGGAATGTATCTGACCTGACACTTGCAGCAGCTGGAGAGGCCACAAAAGTACCTCACCAAAAGGATAAAGGGTCTCAAAAATCTGTCTTATGCTGCCCGACTGAAAGAACTCCAGTTATATTCAGTTGCGCCCGCTTGCTCAGAGGTGACCTATGCCTGACATACAAGGCCATGTCAAACCCAGATTTGATGAACATGCTTCATCTCAAAAAATCTAGATCCCTCAGAGCCACAAGGGCGGGAGACTTAAACCTCGACACGGTTATTAATAGGACGTGCTGGAGGGATAGATTCATCACCCAAAGACTCCCTATGCTGTGGAACAAAATCCCGGTTTATGTGAGGCAGAGCACCTCGCTGGCCTTGTTCAAGAGGAATCTTGACCAATGGATGGGAGATCGCAAATACACCCCAGGGGTTACCTCAGTGTCACTGCTTGACAGAGGCACAGCTAAATAAAGGGCATAGTTTCTCCAAACTAAAGGGGTGGCGTAAGCCACAAAACTATGGGCTAAGCTTATAAATGCCCTCGGGCAGATAGCCTAGTATGAACCTATGAACCTATAATCACCCCATAATTAATGCCTTTCAAAAGGCTTGTTATGGTGTCAAGCACCAATTATATAATGAAAAACAAAGCATTAATAGTATTCATATCTGACCGATTCAGGGAGACTAGCATTAAATTCTCTGTTGGCCGTTCATGAAATAATCATAAAAGGCACTGATCAAGATGTGGAAACAGTGATTATAAACAGAAAGTATTCTTTTTGATAGTGTTTATGGTATTTTTGATGGCACATACACTTATAATAAAATTGAAAAGAGTGAATTATCAAATATCATACCAAGAGTAAACACTGCTATTTATGATCTGCATTTGAAGAATTACATCATCGATAATCTTAATTACTTTTATACTCCTCACCCAAAGATTCCAATTTATTATGATTTAATCAAAATCCATACAGACATGGAAAAGCCAGCACTTTTCAATACACTACCTGTAACTTCTTATTTACTACAATATCTAATATGGGAGTTGAATCTATCAGGGCAAAGTTAAGTAAATAATCTAATTATTCAACTTTTTTTTATAAATACCATGTGTGGTCTGCTATTGTTGGTTTTATAAAATAATGTGCAGTTATGGGTACGCCTGTTGCCAATTGCTATGTAAGTATTTTATTTACTTGGGAAGATGAATTTGTATTTAATAAACAAAATTTATTTTTAAAAATGTTATTTTTATAACTACATTGTTGACAAAATTTTCCTACTCTGTGAAGGAATAGTGGATTAGTTGCAAAGCTTTGTGGAGTATGTGCTATGCATTAAATACTTTTTTAAAGTTTAAAATTGCTGCATCTTAGTATAGTATTAATTTTTTGGATTTTACTTTGACCTATTCACAACGTGGTACAATTGTAACAGCTGTGCATAAGAAATCAGCTAAAAGCAGTACCTATATGCATAGATCCAGTATGCACCTTGAAGAAATATTTCAGAATGTCATAAAAGGTCAAATGATGTGAATATAGGGTTTAAATAATAGTGAGAAAAACCATATGGAGTAACTGAAAATGTCTATGAGTCATTTCACACCTAGACGATAATGGGAAAGAATTGTTATAACGTCTGAATATTGCCTGACCATATTTCTGTAACACACATTAATCTGAACATATATATATATTGAAGTAATGAACCAAATAGGATAATTACTCGCTATAACAAACATACTAATTATATATAAGGTATACTTAGAAACCATTCCCACATTTCGTGCTCATTTCAAGACTTGAATGGTGTAATAGCAGATAAGCAATTATTTTCTTTTACAAATACTAATTATTTGAAGCAGAAGTTTTGCTATGAAGAACTGGATTTTTAAGCTGAAGAATAGAATAAGTCAAAAAAGAAAAAAAAAAAAAAAAGAATGAGCTAGGAAGGTGACATAATACCATGCCATAAATGTCAATATTATACACTGTTATATAATAAAAGGGGTCAATAGTAAGAGAAGTGAAAAGAGGTCAGGAGGAGTAAGGAGTGATAACATTTAACTGGCTTTGGTAGCTAGTCACAGTTATATAATGTGAACGGAATAGCTTAACAAGTTAGCAGTACTATTATTGCATATTGGTGGCATATGTAGGGGTAAATGCTGTTCATACAGGGATGGAAAAGTACTCCAAAGTTTTATGTCACTACATTTGGAGCAGAAGAGCAGTTTCATTGTATTAGGATTTACGTGATGATTTAAAAGGAGTGTGGTTGTCATTAATGCATGCATCAAGATATAGTGCTCCGTAATGTCAAAAAATCAGCACTAATTGGTCTGTCACCTAGATCTGTATTCATTTCATTTGTTTTGAAGTAGAATCTATTTTTAGATTTCAGGACTTTGCAAGCTAGACCGGGCATTATTTTAACAAGAGAATGTTGTGTGCAAGTGAGGTATGAGAGTTTAATTTTGCTACTGTAGATATTTGCTAAAATGTATTTAGGGTATTATGTGTGTGAACATTGTTTCTAAGCTATGCTGAAAACTTTGATGTTTTATTGTATAATGATCCGAGCTTCAGCTGTAAAATTTTGTTTAGGTTAGCTGTGAAATTATACCAGTACAATACTTTCGATAATAAAAGGGTGCTGGGTAATGTGATTCTTGTATTTTATATCAATAATGAGTTTATACAGTTGAACTTAGCAGTGTGCACATCTCCAAACTCTTGCACTGTTCGGAGTTCCTGAATCTGAGTAAAGAATATCTGTTGTAACAGCACTACATTTTATAAAGAAATGTCAGACTGAGCTTTATTGAGAAGGTTAAATATATGATGATATCCCTCTCTGATTCCTCATGTAACTCACTGCAAATACAATTTACCAATGACTCTGTCACTGTAGGACTACATCATGATACTGTGGTAATGTCTGGGTTTCTGTCTCCTGCCTAGCAACTTTGCCACATAATTACATCACTTGCCTTCCTTCCTTACTACAGTAAAAGGTTCAGTCCTATCACCTCTTCAAGCACCTTCTATCAGTCAGGAATACCTCCATTACCTTTTGTCCAGCTCTATATTCTTGTGCTGTTAGTCTTGTAACATATTGAATCCATTCTTGCTGTCATACTCAGGCTAAGTGTTCTGTGACAACCCCATAACCTTCCTAAGCTTAGTCAGGAAATTCATTACATCCTCCACATCAAGCTGTCTGTGAAAATCACCTTCACTCTCACACCCATCAAGAATTAATTCAAAAGGCTCTCTTTACACTTTGATCATAAATAACTCATATTAAAAAATAATAACTGTGGATTCTCGGGGGACATTACAGTATGGAAGGAGGAAAGGGGCTAGTACTTGCCACATTCCTGCTTAAAGTGGTCTATGAATTGTCACAGCATCATCTTAGGAAAAAAGATAAATCTATCCACATCATTTTATTCAGCACCTGGCTGGCAACTTGACACCGTAAAAGTCCTCCACTGCCATTCATTCTGTGGACCGATGTTCTGCTGTGGTGACCCCTGATAGGAAAAGCTGAAAGACAAAAAAGAAAAAGTAGGAGATAGTTTTTAATGGTTTACCCCACATCTTATTCACAAATAGGTTTAATATAAAACTAGCTCCCCCACCCATCAGTATTTCCTATAAAAAACTGACCTAGATGAAAGTTTTTAACACTGCAGTACCATATTTTCTGTCTTAATAGAGGACAAGGCCACTGCCTAAGGGTACCTAGCAACAAAATCCACCACCATCAAGATATCCCAATTACTTGAAGAGACTGGAGTAATAAGAAGTCACACAATATCCATGGTGACCTTCTGAAATGGTTCTTCAGTAACAGACTAAGGCCACAGAGCAGTCTTACTTTCGTCATCTGCATTTCCAAATATTTGGTATTTTTGCAATGTCTGGCCCATACAAATTTTGCAAAAGCTAGTTTTTTTTGTATACTTTATACCTATATTGCCTGAACAAGGAATCTCATGGGCTACGGCTAGAAGTGTATAACAGTATGTCCTTGGAACTACCACCTACTGTGTTACTTCCCGCTGCAGTCCCCCACTCAGCAGTTCATTCTATGTACAGTATCCCTTGTCTCTGGACAAAGGCTCTCTCTAACCTGAGAGTCAGTAACTTTCTTGGCTACCTCACTCAAGTTTTGTAAGGTAAGATCTGAGAGATATGCCTGCCATAACTCCATATCTCTTCCTGTTTGTAATACTCCCTAGATTTCTTTCAGTAGGACGTCTAGTATTATTTGACAACTGTGTCTCAGATTTATGCTTACTGCTACCAACTATCCCTTCCCCTGATGTAGCTTCTTTCACTGTAAGTCCTGCACCCTCTGACACATTTATCTTTGATTAAGGCTTGCTACTATTACCCCATTTATTCCTGAAGCAACCACATCATTATCCTCCATTCGAGTTGTGGATACTTGCTAGGTGTCCCCAGAGATACCTTTCCCTGTGTGTTGATCTCTGTGTTTGGCTGCATGTAACTGAATATACAAAGCCGAATTATAAAAGTTATTTCCTATCAGGATATCTGTAGGGGTATCATAAAAAACTTCCCCCAGCTTATCTCCTTGCCTCCCCCAGTCCAAATAAGTCCAGTTCAATGGCAGCTGAAAAGGTGTCCAATCTGTGGTCTTTGCTGGAGTGGGCTTCCCAGGAAAGTTGATCATCAGTCCACAACTACAGATTAACATAATTATGTCTAATGCAGTATCATTTTTAGCAATAGTGTCCTGACCCACTACCAGGAAAGGGTACTGGCACTTGTGATAATCTAGAGCACAATATTTTTATTTATTTATTTATCATTTGTTGACCGGAAAGTCCAACTAGGACAGAGTCTATTTTCAGTGGAGGCCCTGAAAGAAATGCTCCAGGCACATGTCTTTGGATTGTGGGAGGAAACCCATGCGAATGCAGGGAGAACATGCAAACTCCGCACAGATGGCACCCCAGCTGAGAATTGAACCAGTGAACATCTTGCTGTGAGGTGACAACATTAAATGTTAATCAATAACCCATCACTACTCTGGTGGTGCGACTGTTATCTTCCTCAAGTGGCTTTGTTCCCCACCCTGTCTCTACTGACATTTAAGCAATGCTTATATTGGAATCATTTAACCTAAGCACCTCACCCATTACTGGAACCAGTGACATCTCCCTTTGCCTTTAGAACCTGCTGCAACTGTGTAGGCTACTAGCATTGGATTCTGTTATGCCCAAATGCAGTGCTAGGTATTGTTTCCTGCTCGCTAAACAGAGGTCATCCTTTTCAGACATCTCTCATTATCTGAGTTACAGTCCCAGTCTGACAACCAAACTCTGATATTCTCAGGGAAACTACTGAAGCACAAATGGGAGCCTGAAGCATTCATCTCTCCCACATTCCCTAGGTGATTCATACACAAACAGTTCAATTTGTACAGGAAAAATAACATTTATCTACTATCTATCTATCTATCTGTTTCTTTATTTGACGAGGTAAATGGGCTGGTTCACTGATTGTTTTCCTGAACAAACAAGCTGCTTTGGTAGCTGAATGATTAGACTAGCTGGATCAATGATCTGGAGGGTCTAGGTTTGACTCTTAGTTAAAGCATACACTTTGTTAGTGCTTTGCTGCTAGACTTTCATTATGTCCCGGACTTCTAAATGCTTCTCATTGACATAACATTTTAACTGCATTCTGACGCTGGGAATTTTGTTGATGCTGTCTGTACTTTCAGTTTCTTTGGCTGATTGCATTATAGGTATTGACTGGGGAAGGAAGATGCTCCTGCATTCCGTTCTGTATCTGCATTTCACACTGAGCCTTGTTTATGGGTTAAAAATGGTTTATAGATTAGCTCTCTTACCTGGTGGAAAATAAATAATTCATAAATAACTATATCAGAAATGGGTATTTACACCTCCCCTTTCTTCACTTTGTTGATTGAACTTGGTAGATAAAATAAATGAAAATAAATAGAGGTGACAAGAAAGTATGGTTTTGGATAAAAATGGAGTTTATCTGTGTGTGTGTGTGTGTGTGTGTGTGTGTGTGTGTGTGTGTGTGTGTGTGTGTGTGTGTGTGTGTGTGTGCATTTTCTTAAAATACATAATTTAGTTGCCTTTCAAGTAAAAATTTACTAGGTATTTCTAAATTATGAACATTAAATTTAAAGTGGAACAGCCTTACAAGACTTTATGCAAATATATAGAGCTGAGTATATTTTTCTGTATTTTCTGTATTATAGAGCTAAATTGTTGCTTATATGTCTGTTGTCTTAGTGTTCTGCAAATATACAGAGATCAGTATATTTTTTTGGGGTTTTATAATTTACACTCTGATTCCTCACATCTCTGTTGAAATCCCCCCCCCCCCCATTGTGGTTTCTGTTGCTTCTGTGTTGTTAACTCAAAGTTCCCTTAATTTGAACTGTTAATAGCAGCAGTCTGCATTTAAAGTGGAACAGCCTTACAAGTCTTTCTGCAAATATATAGATCTGAGTATATTTTTATGTATTTTCTGTATTATAGAGCTAAATTGTTGCTTATATATCTGTTGTCTTAGTGTTCTGCAAATATACAGAGATCAGTATATATTTTTTGGGTTTTATAATTTGCACTCTGATTCCTCACATCTCTGTTGAAACTTTTCCCCACCCCCTCATTGTGGTTTCTGTTGCTTCTGTGTTGTTAACTCAAGGTTCCCTTAATTTGAACTGTTAATAGCAGCAGTCTGCATTTAAAGTGGAACAGCCTTACAAGACTTTCTGCAAATATATAGAGCTGAGCATATTTTTCTGTATTTTCTGTATTATAGAGCTAAATTGTTGCTTATATATCTGTTGTCTTAGTGTTCTGCAAATATACAGAGATCAGTATATATTTTTGGGTTTTATAATTTGCACTCTGATTCCTCACATCTCTGTTGAAACTTTTCCCCAGCCCGTCATTGTGGTTTCTGTTGCTTCTGTGTTGTTAACTCAAGGTTCCCTTAATTTGAACTGTTAATAGCAGCAGTCTGCATTTAAAGTGGAACAGCCTTACAAGACTTTCTGCAAATATATAGAGCTGAGTATATTTTTCTGTATTTTCTGTATTATAGAGCTAAATTGTTGCTTATATATCTGTTGTTTTAGTGTTCTGCAAATATACAGAGATCAGTATATATTTTTTGGGTTTTATAATTTGCACTCTGATTCCTCGCATCTCTGTTGAAACTTTTCCCCACCCCCTCATTGTGGTTTCTGTTGCTTCTGTGTTGTTAACTCAAGGTTCCCTTAATTTGAACTGTTAATAGCAGCAGTCTGCATTTAAAGTGGAACAGCCTTACAAGACTTTCTGCAAATATATAGAGCTGAGTATATTTTTCTGAATTTTCTGTATTATAGAGCTAAATTGTTGCTTATATATCTGTTGTCTTAGTGTTCTGCAAATATACAGAGATCAGTATATATTTTTTGGGTTTTATAATTTACACTCTGATTCCTCACATCTCTGTTGAAACTCCCCCCCCCCCATTGTGGTTTCTGTTGCTTCTATGTTGTTAACTCAAGGTTCCCTTAATTTGAACTGTTAATAGCAGCAATCTGCATTTAAAGTGGAACAGCCTTACAAGTATTTCTGCAAATATATAGAGCTGAGTATATTTTTCTGTATTTTCTTATTATAGAGCTAAATTGTTGCTTATATATCTGTTGTCTTAGTGTTCTGCAAATATACAGAGATCAGTATACATTTTTTGGGTTTTATAATTTGCACTCTGATTCCTCACATCTCTGTTGAAACCCCCCCCCCCCCCATTGTGGTTTCTGTTGCTTCTGTGTTGTTAACTCAAGGTTCCCTTAATTTGAACTGTTAATAGCAGCAGTCTGCATTTAAAGTGGAACAGCCTTACAAGACTTTCTGCAAATATATAGAGCTGAGTATATTTTTCTGTATTTTCTGTATTATAGAGCTAAATTGTTGCTTATATATCTGTTGTCTTAGTGTTCTGTAAATATACAGAGATCAGTATATATTTTTTGGGTTTTATAATTTTCACTCTGATTCCTCACATCTCTGTTGAAACTCCCCCCCCCTCCCTGTTCTGGTGGTAGTTAAAATTTGGTGGCTTTTGCAGTGCCCGCCCCACTGTAGATTTGATCTAGGACACTCCCCCAGTCCCATCTCTTTACCGCATTCTACCTAATAAACCCTTTCTGCAATTGCTTTTAGTCCTTTTTAATTTAATTACATTTTTTCAAACTGTGTGTGGACTAATATTGCTACATACTCAAGTGTGCCAGCTTGCACTGCATGTGAATTGTTTTTACTACTGTTTTTGCTACTTTTCTGAAAAAAAAATTGTAAGCCTTTTTCCTACCTTTCCTGTAATTAGTGTTCCAGATACAGATTTGCTGTATCCAGGACTATTTGTAAGCTTCTGAGCCCCCAAGCCTTTCTGTGTTGGAGGGAAGCCTTCTAGCTTATCAGTGGGAGTGGTAAGCACTAGGTAACCTGTCTACCACATAAGGAGTGGTTCTGGCCCAGAATTTGTAGTTATTGGCCTTTTGGGCTGTCTTCCATCTCTCTCAACTTTCTGATTTGAAGGCCTGCATTTGCACTTGTTTCTGTCCTGTAACTCCTGGGCCCATCTCATTTGCTCACTCAAAAAAAATCTGCTTTTACTGTATTTGTGTTTCTTCCTACTTTATTTTGCTTTTGCGTCATCTTAAAAGTACTCAATTGTATTTATTACTGCTTGGTGTAACTCATTCTAAGCCTTTTAGTTTAAGCACTTGGGCTTCAGACCAGTTATTTTACATTAGGAAGGTTTGTGGTCTGCACTGTGGTGGCAGGACAGGTAGCTTACATCCTTCTAAGTTGGGAACTGCTGATTGAGGGCTCAGTGTCTGTTATTCTAAAAGTGTATTAATTCTATTTTAAGCACTTGGGCCTCAGGCCAGTTATTTTACATTAAAAGGGTTTGTGGTCTGCACTCTTGTGGGAGGGGAGGCTGGACTCTGCCCTTCTAGCTGGGAATTTCTGGTTAAAGGCTTTTAGTGCCTGCATATCTAAACTGCTTCTTACTGAAATTGGTACACCTTATTTGCTGTAGCATAGACTAGATCCAGGCCTGCTGAATCTAGCTTTGTTTGTATAACCTGAGCACTAATCCAGGCATTCTTTAAAGTATTCAATTGTATTTATTACTGCTTGGTAGTAACTTGATTAAAGTGTAGCTATCATTCCAAATCTTTTGGATTAAGCACTTGGGCTTCAGACCAGTTGTTTTACATTAGGAAGGTTTGTGGCCTGCACTGTGGTGGCAGGACGTGTAGCTTACATCCTTCTAAGTTGGGAACTGCTGATTGAGGGCTCAGTGTCTGCTATTCTAAAAGTGTATTAATTCTGGTTTAAGCACTTGGGCTTCACGCCAGTTGTTTTACATTAAGAAGGTTTGTGGTCTGCACTGTAGTGGCAGAACAGGTAGCTTACATCCTTCTAAGTTGGGAACCGCTGATTGAGGGCTCAGTGTCTGTTATTCTAAAAGTGTATTAATTCTGGTTTAAGCACTTGGGCTTCAGGCCAGTTATTTTACATTAAAAGGGTTCGTGGTCTGCACTCTTGTGGGAGGAGAGGCTGGACTCTGTCCTTCTGAGCTGGGAATTTCTGGTTAAAGGCTTATAGTGCCTGCATATTTGAACTGCTTCTTACTGAAATTGGTACACCTTGTTTGCTGTAGCATAGACTAGATCCAGGCCTGCTGAATCTGGCTTTGTTTGTATAACTTGAGCACTAATCCAGGCATTCTTTAAAGTATTCAATTGTATTTATTACTGCTTGGTAGTAACTTGATTAAAGTGTAGCTATCATTCTAAGTCTTTTGGATTAAGCACTTGGGCTTCAGACTAGTTGTTTTACATTAGGAAGGTTTGTGGCCTGCACTGTGGTGGTAGGACAGGTAGCTTACATCTTTCTAAGTTGGGAACTGCTGATTGAGGGCTCAGTGTCTGTTATTCTAAAAGTGTATTAGTTCTGGTTTAAGCACTTGGGTTTCAGGCCAGTTATTTTACATTAAGAAGGTTCGTGGTCTGCACTCTTGTGGGAGGAGAGGCTGGACTCTGCCCTTCTGAGCTGGGAATTTCTGGTTAAAGGCTTATAGTGCCTGCATATTTGAACTGTTTCTTACTGAAATTGGTACACCTTGTTTGCTGTAGCATAGACTAGATCCAGGCCTGCTAAATCTAGCTTTATTTGTATGCTGCTTGTTTGTTTGATTGTTCTTTCCCTGAAATGCTAATTCCACCTAAAACGCGGCTTTTCAGCGCTTCTGTGGATCCCTAATGATATCTGCATTGCTTACTGTACTTATTTCCTTATTTCACTTGAAAGAAAGTTACTGTTTGTCGTTTTTGCATTTAAGTTACCTGAAACACATTGCATTTAAGTTACCTGGCACTTGCTCACTAAAGCAATTATATAAGTCAGCACTAAAATATTAAAAGCACTACACCCTCACAAACTCCCCTTGAGTACCTTGTTCTCCATTGGCCCTTTTTTTCAATTATAAAGGAATTCCCAATACTATTCTAGCATGTCCAAAGGTCAGTTGTCAATCTCCTCTCTGGTCCAGATGGTGAATCTGGGAATCTTGAGGCAATGTTACAACTGCCTCATGTACACAGACAACCCTCTCTTCCTCCCAACAAATTTCAACACATGTGAGAGATGCAACCATATAGCCATACTGGAGGCTAAGCTCTCTCAACTCAGTACTGGTGAAACCAGTCAGGAGGAGAAGGAAACCACACTCACTACAATTCCAGTCTCACACAGACCTACCACGACAGCAAACCAAACACATAAACACACAAAAACATACTCGGAGGCTCTAAATAAAAATCTGCCTAAGCAGCAGAGACCTCCAAAGCAGACACCCAAGCAACCACTACCCCAAAACAAAACACGTGCAACACATAGCTCACAAAGCCAGTGTGCCGAACAGTCACAGCCCTTAAGGCTAAACAACACACCTGATACACTTGTAATAGGTGACTCTATCATCAGGCACACTGACATCCTGCTCACCAGGCAGAACAAGGAGAAGGTCACGATGAGCTGCCTGTCGGGCGCTAGGATCCGCCACAAAACACAAGCACTCAGGTCACTCCAAGGCAAGTACAAATATGACTCAGACATTGTCCATGCTGGTGTGAATGACCTGAGACGTACCTCCCTGGACTACGTGAAAAGAGACATAGAGGAGCTCTCTGTGCATGTAGCCCAGGCTGGTATGACCCTGACCTTGAGTAGCATCTTACCCTCACCAAGAAAGATGCCACAATATGAAGACAAGATGATCAATTTCAACAATTGGCTTAAGTATTGGTGTCATTCAAAGGGGATCCAATGCCTGTTAGCCTGGGATGACATGCTCGACAAGCCACGATACTTCGCTAGGGACGGCTTGCACCTGTCACCACTGGGCTTTCGGATATTGGCAAAGGCTCTTGCTACCCCCATAGTGCCTTTTATAGGCAAGGCTCAAAAGACAAACCCACCTCCATAGGTATCATAAGGGATAAGAAACTAAGAGTAATGCTACTCAATGCCAGAAGTCTAAACCTCAAGATGCACGCACTCAAAACTCACCTTAGCATGGAGAACATTGATATCTGTGCAGTAACAGAAACCTGGTTCAAGGCTCCAGAGAGCACCCCAGCACTACCAGGTTATACCTCATACCATGCTTTTCGGCCCCAAAACTTGGACCGTACCACAAAAGTAGGGGGAGTATCAATATTCGTCAAAGATACCCACACCTCCAGGTTGATGGCACAGCACGAAGCATCAGAGACTATCCATGTGCAACTAACAGTGGGTAAAACTGCCTTCCAGTTTATAGCCTGCTACAGACCACCCTCTCAAACCCAGGAACCCCACTCGGCCTTCCTGAGAACACTGGAAAATATGAAGGTCTCTCCAAACACCATTATATTGGGCGACTTCAACTACCCAAACATAGACTGGGAGCATTACTCTAGCTCCAACACCCTAGCCCAAAGGTTCCAAGAATTTATAAACTCAAATGCTATGGAACAACTTGTTACCACTCCCACAAGAGGGGAAACATACTGGACCTGATCATCACCAACATGGGGACTCTATGCTCCAGACCAGAAGTGTATCCCTCACTGGTAAGATCAGACCATAAACTAAGCTCACTGGATTTTCACATCCCGACTCCACCCCCTGCCCTGAAAACCACAGTGAAAAACTTCTCTAAAGCAAATTTCACACTCCTCAAAACCGAGGTGGAATCCTTCAAATCCCCCGGGCCTGTGGAAAATACGGCCCAGACCGCAGAATCCTTTATAAACGCATTCTATGAACACCTTCAGGAATGCATGGATCATGCAATCCCAAATAAAACCAAGACCCAATCCTCCAAAGGCAGATGTCCTGTCTGGTGGACCTCAGCCATAAACAAACTATACAATAGAAGGAGGAAGCTACTACATGATAGAGCAAAATCCCAAAAAGGGAAGGTATCTCTGATCAGTATTAGCAAAAAACTATGGGAACTCATAAAATCGTCTAATGCCAGCTTCGAATGAAAAATTGCACAGGACACTAAGGATAATCACAACGCTTTCTTTAGTTATGTTAGGAACCTGGGTGGGAATTCCCAGATATGCTCAGAATTAGTCCAAAATGACAAAAATACACCGAACCCACAGACATTGCCAACATTCTAGCTGACAGGTTCAGCGCAAACTCCCACCAAAAGGGCAAATATTTATCCCAGCAGAGTGCTGCCCCTGACATCTCAGATGCTCAGGTAAGAGCTGCCCTCTTCAAAGCAAAAAACACAGCATCAATGGGACCAGACGGTGTCCCGGGCTGCGTCCTACATGAACTCCAAGAAGAGCTAAACCCAAACATAAAACTACTGTTCAATCTTAGCCTTACTACAGGATATGTACCCAAAGAGTGGCGTACAGCAACAGTGGTCCCTCTCCACAAAGGTGGTGCCTCAACGGATCCTGGAAACTATCGCCCCATAAGCTTGACTAGCTTAGTCTGCAAAGCTATGGAAAGGATCATCATGGACCTCATAAATAAAGATATTGGGGACCTACAGACACTGGATCCTACCCAGTTCGGCTTTGTTAAGGTCAGATCCTGCCTCTTAAACATGGTTGATTTCTTTGAAACAGTCACCAAGGCCATTGTGAGGGAAGGTGGTCCACACAGCCTACCTGGACCTCAAAAGCCTTCGATACAATACCCCACTTGGGCGTTATAGATAAGCTCACCAGCTTAAATATAAACCCCTATGTCACTAGATGGGTTGCAAACTGGCTCAAGGACAGAACCCACATGGTTAGAATTGCTGGAGCCATGTCAGACTCCAAACCAGTTACAAGTGGCGTCCCACAAGGCTCAGTCCTGGGACCTCTCTTGTTTGGTATATATTTCTTGGAGGTACAGGCCAACACGGAAGGACTGTGGCTGACTAAGTTCGCAGATGACTGCAAACTGGGTGTCATAATCGACTCTCCAGCCGACACAAGCATCCTCCAAAAGGGCCTCATAGAAACAGACAACTGGTGCCAGAGCCATGGCCTCAAGCTAAACGCCAAAAAGTGTATTGTCATCCCCTTTGGCAAAAACAAAGTGCCCACAAGTTACCACATAGGTGGTAATCCATTAAGTACAGAAGAAGTAATTAGGGACCTGGGGACCCAAGTTGATAGCAATCTCTCATTTGACAACCATGTGGCCAAAGTGGTTAGAAAAACATTTTATATAGCCCACCTAATCATGAAGGGATTCACATCTAGATCAGGGGAGGTCATCGTGCCTCTTTACTCATCCCTCATCAGGCCCATAATTGAGTACAATACCCTTTCGGGATGTACCTTACCAGACACCTGCAGCAACTGGAAAGATCCCAAAAGTACCTCACCAAGAGGATCATAGGGCTCATACAGATGCCATATGCTGCCCCGTTAAAGAAACTCCAGCTCTACTCAGTGGCATACCGCCTGCTCAGAGGCGATCTGTGCCTGACATATAAAGCCATGTCCAACCCAGAATTAATGGACATGCTGCACCTCAGAAAATCCAAATCCCATCGAACTACGCGCTCGAGAGACTTGAACCTCAGCACTGAAATAAATAGGACATGCTGGAGGGACAGATTCATAACCCAGAGGCTCCCTTCACTCTGGAATAAAATCCCAGTCCAGGTTAGGCAGAGTCCCTCATTGACTCTCTTCAAGAGGAATCTTGATGAGTGGATGGGAGATCGTAGGTTTACCCTGGTTATCACTTCTGTGTCACTGTTAGACAGAGGCACAGTATACTAACCTCGAAAAAGGGCATAGCAAAATTAATTTAAAATGGGTGACGAAAGCCAAACACACTCTGGCTAGGCTTATAAATGCCCTAGGGCAGATAGCCTAGTATGAACCTATGAACCTATGAAAAGTAACTGCTTAAAAGACTGGCATTCCATCTCAGAAAATAAAACCTCTGAACTACATTTTGCATTGCCCCTTTAAATGGAGGTGGTCACTTCCCAGCACATTCTACTTCCTGTGCTCTGAAAATGAAACTCTAAGGTCTTGTTGCTATTTACATGGCTTGCAGAATTTGGGCTGTGAGTGTTGCTTAAATTTGTCAGTTCGCCTGAAACTCTGCTGATTCTGTATTGTTGAAACCAGATGAATAAAGTCTGTGTTAACAGGATTTTATACAGTGTAACAAAACTTTCCTTTTTGAGTATAGAGAGGAGCTTCCCATTTAAAAGTCTAGAGTGAACTGAAAGTTGTTTAATATGGTTCAGAGGTCATAGGAACTGAAGCTGGGGCATTCAATTCAGGAAACAGACTTCTAAGAGAAAGAAGAGATGCAGAATCTGTGTGCTACAAATGGGAGTACAGAGCGGTGCTGTGGGGACTACAGACAGAGACTGGAGTTGTTCTGCCAGGAGGATGAGGCCTTTATCTGTGTCCTGTGTGTTCCCAGTCATTCATGTCACAGTTTTGTGTTCTTGCATGAGGCAGTCAGTGTGTATGAGGTAAGGGACAATTCATGACGAATATTAAATAATTGGTTTCCTCTGTGGGAATGAACTGATAAATGAGTCATTTTCAAAAATTTTCAGTCTGGATTTTTTTCTTAGTTAATGAATAGTGTATTCATATAAAAAAATTCAGTATTTTCTGACAGAAATCAGGAGATTAGAAAGTGTGATATTAAGTGACATAGTAGAACGTCATGTAGGAAATGTTTGCTTTTTATGCTGATTACACAAAGTTATGCAGCATGACTGATACACAAGCAGGTACAGAAACAATGAAAAGTTAGCTGTCAAGGTAAAAGAGATGGTGTTAAGCATGATAGCTTAACTTCAGTGCATCTGTGAAGTAAAATAAATTGAAATGAGTGCAAAGTGTTGTGTGAAAGCATTAGCATTAACAAATGAGGAAGGTATCAGGGGTTTGTCTTATCTGATTAACTAAAGGTATGCACCATTATGGGGGGGGGGGCACCAGAAAAGGCTGTTGGAGCACTGGGCTGTGTACAAAGAGACATGGTTAAACAAAACAAAAACTTATCATGCCCTATACAGATAGAACTCACATAAACTGCCAGTGAGCAGTTCTATAGTCCTCATCTTTCTAAGGATGTGGACAGTTTGAAGGTAATTTAGCACAACATGAGAAAATGGTGCAGCGTCTACACCAGAAGTCATACACAGAAAACCTCCATGAACTTTAATAAATATATATGTGTCCCCTTTAGATTGTGGAATGGCTAGAATGTCGAACCGTGGATTGCTGAGATGAAAAGATTGTTTTTTTTTTTTTTTAACATTGCGTAGAGATTGCTGTAGGGAAAATTCCCATTCACTTCAATGTAAGTGTGATCTTGGAGTTGGTGTATTTAAGTAACAGTGGGTGTGGGGGTTGCAGGTGGGCATAGCCCCCCCCCCCCCCGCCCCCGTTGCAGCAAAAAAAATTTTTTTCTTTAAGTTTTTGAGGTTTCGTGCATATGGTCTCGGCCATATGCAGATGTTCGTCGTCTCCCATTGCTGCAGTCCTGACTAATGGGTACTCCGCTGCCCTCCATCGGCCCGAATACCAAAGGGCTAGATCTGGCGTCGGTCATGGCGCCCGAGACTGACGTGGTGTCAGTATAAATGCGCATGACCGACGCTATAACTTCAGTCTTTCTTGCCGCATTGTCCTGAGCAGAAGCAGAATTTGCAAGTGCCGTTCGGCGTTCTGGAATTGTCGGTTTTCGAGTTTCAGACCGGAGACCAAGTTGGGCTAAGTACCCCATTGGGGACATTTTATTTTTGTCTTTTCTTGTCTCAGTATTGTCGGATGTCAGAAAAAGTTAATAACTGTATTTCTTGTGGGAAACAGATTCCTCATAGGGATTACCATTCACTCTGCATTCCTTGTTTAGGGCCTGAGCACGACGTTGTTGGGTGTCGCTTTGTGCTACTTTTAATAAGCGCACTATTAAACGCCGGTTGGACTGTGCTAGGCTGGTGTTTGGTAAGCGTTGTAATTCCACCATGCCGGCGGATTCTCCGACGACTGGCTCTTCTAGGAAGCGCAAAGAAAAGTCTTTGCGGTCCAAGCAGGATGGGGCGCCCGCTCGGACGCCGGTCCTGTTGAACCACTGGCTGCTTCAGTGGCTCTTTCTGACGGTGTGCCTGAGTGTCAAGGGGAGCCTTTGTTACTACAGGGGTGGCTTCTCCTTTGTTAGGCCAGGTTGAGGGTGCTCCTCTGTTGTCTGTGGCTCCCTCCCTCGTAGGGTGGTTAAGCCTCCTCCTTCTCTAGGCAAAGGCCATTCTAAGTCCAAATCTGCCTGGTGCTTTCCCAGGGTCCAGCTCCTAGGAAGCACATGCTGAAGATGGCTGAAGATTTGATTTCTTTAATTAGGGTTCCATGCCTCCCTCAGAAGAGGCCCAGGGTAGAGACAGAGTTGGAGGGTTTGGTTCAGTCTTCCCTTGTGTCTGATTCCTCTCTGGAAAGCCTTCAGGATTTCCCTCCTATTCTGATTCGGGGCTGAGGTTGCTTCTCCCTCTCGTCCCCTCCAGAAGATTTTTCTTTCTCTGAAACTTTGCATTCCATGAGGGAACATTTCAAATGGGAGGGCCAGGATTATTCTGATTCTCGTAAAAGGCTGAGAGAATTTTGTTTTGCCTCAGCACAGGCCCTTGGCTATTCCTCCTGTACTGGATGTTGTTCAGGATGTGTTTTCTGAGGCTGCCCTTAACCCGATTCTCTGCCTCCTGCCCCTGTTAAACCAGATAGATACTACAGGGTTCCGGAAGCTCACAAGTACTTGTTTAAGAGCCCTAGGGCTGATCCTGAAACTATTTCTCAAGGCCCCAAGGGCGTTAAGGCCTCTGTGGTTAAGAATCCAGTTCCTCTGGACAAAGATGCTAGGGCCCTGGATAGGTGGGGTAAAACTGTATACCTCTTCTACTTTGGCTATGAGGGCTTTGAATTGTCAGTTTCATATGCTCAAGTATCAGAATTTTTGTTAAGTCAATTGAAATGTAAAGTGGATGCTTTAGCTGAAGGTATTGACTGTAAGGAGCTTCAGGATTTAGTGCATGCTTCAGACCAGGTTGGGAAGCATTCTCTGCAGTGTGGTTTTGATGCTTTACAAGCTTCTTCCAGGGTGGCTGCTACTAGTTCTGTTGTTCGCAGACATGCCTGGCTTAAAGATCAGTCCTTGTCGGAGCATGTTAAAGCTCGTATTATGGATGCTCCTTTGCAGTCTGATGTTCTTTGGCCCTCCTGTGGAATTAGTTTTGAAAAAATGGAGGAAAAAGCTAAATCTATGCAGACAGTGAAGGAATTTTTACAGGTTCAGCCTCCTAAATTCAATAGGAATTGGCCTGCTAAGGGATGGTCTTTCCCTCTTGGATTTTCGTTCTAGAGGCAAGTCGAGTAGTAGAGGTAGGGCTTCCTTTCAGGGCCCTGTTACTTCTAGGTCTTTGAGTTCCTCTACCCCTTCTGCTGGGAGGGCAAGGGTCAGTCCTTTCGAAGCAGACCCAATGACCTGTGTCTTCGGCTGCCGGACTCTGCTTTGCTGGCAGCTCCTCTGGGCGGAAAACTGGGACTTTTCAACGGAAATTGGCATTTGGTTACCCAGGACAAATGGGTGTTGGACATTGTAACTCGAGGCTACAAATTTTATTTTCACACTTTCCGCCTTTCAGCGGTATGCCGGATGTGCCTCATCAGCAAAAATTGGAAGCACAGGCACAGATTTCTTCTCTGCTCGGTTGGGAGCAATACAGGAAGTTCCTTCGGAAAGGGCACAGGGTTTTATTCCCGTCTTTTCTTAGTGCCAAAGAAAGGAAATACTTGGAGACCCATTCTGGATTTATCCATTCTAAACACCTTTCTAGAAATTCCGAAATTCAAGATGTTAACACTGCAACAGCTGTTGCCTATGCTGGGCAGGGATCACTGGATGGTGACTTTGGATCTCAAGGAGGCCTATCTTCACATTCCTATCAGGCCCAGTTGCAGGAAATTCCTGAGGTTTCGGACTGGGAATTTGCATTATCAGTTCTCTGCATTGCCCTTTGGCTTATCTACTGCCCAGGGTATTCACAAAGTCCTGGCTCCAGTAATAGCTTTTCTCAGACTACGGGGAATTCAGATTTATCCCTATCTGGACGATTGTTTGATACTGGCTCGAGACAAGCACGACCTACGACATCTGCAGTGTGTGATGACAGTTTTCAGATGCCTGGGGTATTCTGTGAACGAAATAAAGTCCAGTCTAGTACCCTCACGAGAGATGTGTTTTCTGGGTGTGAGTCTGAATACAGCGACTCAGATGGCATTTCTTACCCCGGACAAACAAAGAAATCTTCACCAGTACTTCCTACAGCTATCAGTCCTGTCCAGGCTGACTGCAAGGACAGTCCTTCAAGCCTTGGGGTTCATGGCATCTTGCATTCTAGTACTTCCCAATGCCAAACTGCATATGCGGAAGCTACAATGGTATCTCAAAAGCGTTTGGACTCAACACAGCCACGATTTGGACACTGTCATTCGGATTCTTCCTTGCATCCAGAAGGAATTTGTGTGGTGGGCTCAGGAATGTCACCTAAACAAGGGACTCTCTGTGACCCAACCAGAGGCAAGTCAGATATTAACGACAGACGCCTCGAGTCAGCCTGGGGTGCTCATTTCAAAGGAAAATGGATTCAAGACCTTTGGCCCCGGAGTTGCTTCACTTGCATATCAATATGAAGGAGATGCTGGCAGTTCAATTTGCCTTAAAAGCATTCAGGGATCTGCTTACCGGGACTGGTGTTGGTTCAACAGACAACACAACTGTCATGTGGTACATCAACAAGCAGGGGGGATCTCATTCTTACCCTCTTTGCAGACAAGCAATGCTGTTATGGGAAACTGCTTTGGATCTGCACATCACTCTTCGAGCACAGTTTCTGCCAGGGAACAAAATTCGTTAGCAGATGTTCTGAGCAGACAAATGGTGGATCCTCACGAATGGAAGTTGGATCCTCAGGTGTTTCGTCAGTTGACCATGGCTTGGGGAACTCCAGACATAGATCTGTTCGCTTCTCCTCTGAATTTCCAACTACCTCTGTTTTGCACAAGGCTGTTTCATCCGAAAGCCTGGAAAATAGATGCACTATCCTTCAGTTGGAGCAACCTTCACGTGTATGCCTTTCCTCCTCTGCCTCTTCTTCCAAAAGTCCTGTTGAAAGTCAGGAGGGACAAACCGTGCATGATCCTTATAGCCAGATTGGCCTCGTCAGCATTGGTACCCTCTGTTGAGGAGTTTAATTCGGGCCCCTTGGCCATTACCACGGATTCCTCACTTATTGTCTCAAGAAAACAATCATTTTCTCAATGTCCGGGTGCGATCCCTGCACCTGACAGCCTGGCACATTCAGTTTTAGAGAATGAGGGCCTTCAGCTCCCTCAACAAGTTTTGGATGTTCTTTTGGAAGCCAGGCGTCCTAGTACTTGAAAAGTTTATGCTGATAAATGGAAGAGATTTTTTCTTTGGAGTTCAGCTAAAGGCTTTGAGGTCACATTGCCTGATTTGAGTTGTACATTGCAATATTTGACTATGTTATTGGACAAGGGTTTGTCTTTCTCTTCTATTAAAGTGCATGCTGCAGCTATTTCTGCTCACTATGCTGGTGACCCTCCTTTATTTTCACATCCATTGCTTAAACAATTTCTGAGAGGGGCAAAGAATATAAGACCCCACGGAGGCTCCTATTCCTGCTTGGGATCTTAATTTTGTTTTGGAGAAGCTGACTCTGCCTCCTTTTGAACCTGCAGCCACGACTGACTTGAAGTTGTTGTCTTGGAAGACTGCTTTTTTGTTGGCTGTTACTTCTGCTAGAAGGGTATCTGAATTACAGGCTCTCATGGCAGTGGAACCTTTTCTGATTTTTCACAGGGACAGAGTTTCCTTACGCACTAATCCTACTTTTCTGCCTAAAGTGGTTTCTAATGTGGCATTGAACCAGTCTATACATTTGCCTACTTTTTATGCTGACCCCCAAACTGAAGGGGAAAAAGTTTTGCATTCTTTGGATGTACATAGGCAGTTACGATATTATTTGTTCAGAACCAAAGAGTTCAGAAGTTCTCATCAGTTGTTTGTTTCGTTTGCTGTGACTTCCCGTGGAAAGGCTGTCTCGAAACAAACTATTTCCAAGTGGATTGGCCATTGTATTGCTTTTTGTTATTCTCATCATGGTAAAGAGGTTCCAGTTGGGATCAGGCCTCATTCTACTAGGGCTACGGCCACATCTACTGCTTTTTTAAGAGGGGTAGCTACTAAAGACATTCTAGAGGCAGCTACCTGGAGTTCTGTACATACCTTTACGAAGCATTATCATTTGCCTCTTTATTCTACGTCTAGGGCTGGGTTTGCCACTGCAGTCTTACAGGGCATGTCTGCAGCTCCTCAGGCTATTTAGTTGTCCGACCCCCCTTTTTTGTTTTTTCCGTGGCTCTGGGATTCTACCCATTAGTCAGGACTGCAGCAATGGGAGGCAGCGAACATAGTACAGTTTTGTACCTACCATAAATGTAGGCGTTCGAGGATCTCCATTGCTGCAGTCCAATTTTCCCTCCCTCCTTCCCCCTTTTTCTTTTTAGATTGGGGTTTTGGGTGGTGTTTATTTTGCATTCTGACATCTGAGGCAAGAAAGACTAAAGTTATAGCGTCGGTCATGCGCATTTATACTGACACCACGTCAGTCTCGGGCGCCATGACCGACGCCAGATCTAGCCCTTTGGTATTCGGGCCAATGGAGGGCAGCGGAGTACCCATTAGTCAGGACTGCAGCAATGGAGATCCTCGAACATCTACATTTATGGTAGGTACAAAACTGTACTTTTAACTTTCTGGCCTTAAAAAAAAACTGAAGTAGACCCATTCTTGAACAAAGGAGGAAGAAAAAAAACATTTAAGCACCACCAAAATGGTGGAAGAGACCATGTGGTTGCCATATTAAAAACAAAGTAAAAAATGTCACAGAACATGAGGACACAATCTGAACACACACCTAGCTCAGAGAAGTAAGAGGAAGGATTGTTTCACAGAAGAGTTGCTGAATGATTGGTACAGTCTAACTGAAAAAAATAACACTATTAAAACTGTAGATGAGTTTAAAAATATGAGTCAGACATAAATGAGCTCTTGGATGTGATCAGAAATGTAAAGTAAGCTGTTGGTTTATCTAAACAGATATGCAAGTCTGGAAATTAGGTGGGTCAAACTATCCTTATCTGGTGTCATAATCTGTTTTTTATAGCTGTACCATGTGTAAAGCATAAATACACTGCAAATATTTTTGCCTGTAGGACTGTCTTTCTGAAGTATCTAATTAATGTGGCAGTCCCTCCTTTGTGCCATGAAGGATGCAGACAGCATGTTTTATTTAAGCTGTAGTGTGGATTTGGCCTGTATTCTGTCAAAGCAGCTGTTTTCCACCTTAGCTAATAGAAGAAAAGGCATTGCTTGTCACATGAAGCAGATAGTTTGCCTTAGTTTTAACATTCTTTTCTAGGTTTTTTTTAATGAGAAAACAAGCATGTTAACTAAAAACAACATCATATCTAAGCATACAGTGATATTTTACTAGTAATAAGCAGTAGAATGCATCTGGAGTATTTAGAGTTTAGTGTACAGTGTCATTATAATATACAAACAGAACAGTAAAGATTTTAAGTTGAGATTCATAAAAAAATAGTGTAATGTGTTAATTGAATTTGTGTTGTGTGGTGATGTACAGGGTGGGCCAAATCAGAGTCTCAGGCTGCACCATTGTGCTGCCTGGTGAAATACTGCAGCCAACATCATATGCAAATGAATGTATAATCATATGGAAATGAGTAGCATTATGATAATACGACCAATTAGAAATGCAAATGAGAGTAGCAATATGGTGGAGTGATTCAGAAGTGTAGAGAACTTCCTCAACTTGGTGCAACAGTTTGCAAGTTCGTATGCAATTGTTTCTTGGTGAACAGAGACTAATACCATTCTAAGATGCTAAGAGTAGCACCTGAATTATCGAGACAGTATATTTTGGGAGCCATTCTTATAGCCGGTGTAATTGCTCCGTCTGTCACAAACTGATCTGATCATTCCAAACATACTATCGCCACCACTTTAAGGACATAATCAAAAGTTGCGTTGTGGACAGAGACACAGTGTGAGAGCTTGTAGACATGTGTCATCATCACATAGAATCCCATGGATTGTGTTGAATTCCAATTCTTGTGGACAATAAGGTGTGGGTAACTTTGTCTATCCTTGTTACTGGGCCTTCTGGTGGCCATCATGGGATACATTGGGCATATCACGGGTATCTCCCTGATAGTTATTAGTTCATTGATGTTGTTATACCACAGCATGAGGAGGGGCATATGTGGTTCCCACAGAATGAAGAGGAGAGAAGCACCACTAAGCAGGCATTCTTTGAAATAGACCTTTCCTTGAAAGCTGGGGGCCACTGATTGTAACCACATCACTATTAAAGCTGCACCTGGTGCACATGGCAATGATGTGCAGCCTGAAAGGTTCCACTGCATTAATTGCCAGGTGTTCTGCAATGTTCAGGGTGTATCGTTTAGAATATATATGAGTGCCATTCAGATAGTTCTTACAATTCCCACATTTGGCACATGTCGGACAAATACTAGCTATATGTGTAGGGTGATTTCCCCTCAAAAATCATATTGATGATGCTGAATGCACCTACAGCCATAGTTTATGACATCAGCAAACGATCTACAGAGCATACCTGAGACTCAGAAGAAGTCTGCATTGTCACATACACCAACATCATTGAGTGTATGTTCAAATTATTGAAGGCTCACTTCTGAACTTCTGTTAGTAGCACATTGCAGTATGCTTTGGGAACTGCGATAAGATATTTGCTGTCTGCACAGTGTTGCAAAGTGTGGTATTATGCAGACAGTTAAAGCAGGGGATTATCACTGGAGGTCCAGCTTGACCATAGTCAGTGGTAGAGGAGGTGCTGGTTGAGCTGTTGGAGAAAGTGACAATAGAGGAAGACTGAGAGGCAGAGGCAAGTGCAATACATTGTAGCATTGGCAAACATTTAGTGTCTGGTCCACAAGTATGGGTCAGAATAGACTCAATAAGGACCAAAACTGATGTGTGCAGTACTATACCTAGATTATGATGCACAGTGCTACATTCATTGCCTACCCATGAAACACACCAGTGAGGGTAGAGCACAGTTGTCATATTGCACAGGTGGGGGAGAGGCAGATTGAGAGGTATCAACAGTGGGCACATTAGTGAAATGGGGACTAAGGATGTGGAATGAGTGAGTGACATGGCTAGGTGTTTGCAGTAAGCCAGGTATACTCTGGTGGAAGGGGGTGATGCTTCATGATGAGCAAGGTATCCAGATGTAGTAGGTACTTTCTCGGTATGGGTTCCTGGTTACAAAATACTTGCAGATGTTGTTTAACTGTGCATGTATAACTGTGACAGGTGTTGTGGGAAGTCATTATTGATGCAGATTTTGAATGCCTTTGGCCATGGGTGCATCCCTTGTAGAAGTGGCATGTGCATGAACACAGATCAGTAAGGATGAAGATAAACTGCATAACTGTGGCTGCTAGATTGTGCCATGTAGGCTATGTCAGTGCAGAAGGCCGTGGTTGACCACTGGCATGTAGTGTGGTGGAGAAGCAGTACTTGACCCTGCCTACCTGTCCTTTAAGACAAATCAACAGTTGAGGCAGATGAGCAGTGGCCATGAGTGGTATCATCCTAGTGTGATCCCATGGTGGCCGTGGAGACATCCATGTGCTCCTCCAACATGCTGATCAGTTGAGCAGATATTACATGCACTCAAGTAAGTTGTTTCACAGGCTGAATAATACATCTGTCTTGTTTGCCATGATGGTAGTGGCATCAGCTTATGCCTCAATGACTGCCCTCCACATCCATTTTGTAATGTTTCTGGTGCCTGATTTGAGCAATGAGTGGTAGGTATGGCATTGACATCGACCAGAATTGCTGCTTGTGACAACAGTCTGCATGATCTGTGGTGGTACCACTGCACACTACTGCTGTGTAAACAGCAAATGAAGGTGCTCCCTCTGTAGGGGAGTTGGGCGTGGTCTGTCACTTAATGTGTTTGGTAGGTTGCTCTCCACAGTAATCCTTTCTGACAGTGACACTCTGCCCCTAGGCCATGATAGCCTTAGGCCGCCATCATCAGGATGTGATGCTACATTGACATAAGGCATGTCCTCTTTCACAGAGGATGTCTCCATGATGGTAGCACTTGTAGGTAAACACCCATGTATAGCATTGATAGTATGTGGCAATCCCACTTCCCAGTTGTGCAACAGCAGTATAGATAACAAGGTAAACACAATGTAAGAAAACATACCTTGTGTTTTCTGCAATTATGCCTGTACAGGAGATTTGGCAGTGGTCAGCATCCATGAACTCTTGCATTGGCATGCCACAGCAGTGTCTTACTGATATATGGAAATACAAACCTGATGCATCTCTGACAGAGACACATGATGGTGCAACCAGTTCAGCAGCCACATGCAGGCCTTCACCATCAGGATCCTTTCACTAAAAGATGATCTCCTTCATGTTGGTAAGGGTGTTCTGTGATGGCAGATGCCTGCCCTTGGCCTGTCTTTCCCATTAATTGTTTTGGGCCTCTGTATAAGCATGCAGTCACCTTAGTGACTCTGTGGGATACTTAATGCAGTTTGTGGCCACAAAAGATCATCATAACATCAACTAGCAGCTCACAACCACATATGTTCTCAGAAGGCCTTGTCAGTCTTGTCTGTGCTGAAATCTACTGCCTTTGCTAATGGAGAGCCCTTAGTAGCACATTGGTCTTTGTCCAGAAAAACTTCTTGAGGAGCTTCCACTATTTTGACACCAGTTATGTACCTGTTCATGTGAACATAAATCTGTGGTCAGTAAGCAGGCACAGATATGTCCAGCATCACCTGTGTTGCACTCACACCCATGCTAAAGCAATGGCCATCAAAGTTGCCATGCTTGCCATATGGCAGTTTCTGAGGCTATATCCCAGTAGTGGTCTAGAAGGGCAACATGGGGACAGACTGTGTTACCACCTGCATCCTGTTATTTGCCTACTATGACCTCTGCCCCTCAAAGCACAGCAAATGTATGCCCATGATACACACCCACAGCCTATATCAGTGTCCAGGTGTGCCTCTCTCACCCCCACAAATCCACTATGTACCGCACCTGAACTACAGATGCAGAATATGTGCATTCCAAAACATTGTTCTCCAAATGAGTAGCCCACAGCGTACACAATCCACCTGACACTGCTTCTAAGCCATACATCTAGTAGGCTACTGATGCTTAGATCTCTGCCCTCATTCACCATTTCAACCATCCCTATACTCTCCACTTCCCAGTTGACAAGTTGCTGGAGTGAAACTTTACAAAAATAAAAACTGTTCCATACATATGATCAAACTGTAGCCTGTCACTGGTCTGTGTATCCTTACCACAGCAGATGTACATCAATTCTTTACTCAGTAGATCTGTGTAGTTCTGTTATGTAGAGATACATCTCTACCTGTCATGTACCTTTCATCCCCCTGTCAACAAGTTGTTCAGATCAATATCCTCATAAAATCCTGTCACCCTCCCAACTTGTCACTGATCTGTCTACCATTAGCACAGCAGACAAAGTATATTTTGTTCTCTTTTAGACTAATAATTTCCTTTAAAGATCATCTCACTATACTGGAGAAAACTAGCAAGATGTTCATCATAGTTGTGTCATCTGTTTATATGAAACTGTTTCAGGACTCCTAGTATGGCAGCTATGTCAATAAGTCAATTTGAGTGTAATGTCTCTGAACTGCACACCTAGCAGAATGTGAACTGGCCCTTAACTGCTCATACACATGCATTTTAGACTGCAAAGCTGTCTGCACATGTCTAGGCAGGTATGTGATCATATAGGGATCATAGTCTCCTTGCTGTCTGCTCTTAGGCCCCTAGAGGCACAACCCTGCTTCAGTGTTATGATTGTTAGTGCAAATGTTGGCTACTATAGATTAAAGTGATATGTATAGGCTTCATACCTTGGCTGGCCAGTTTGACTCTTCTATCCCCTTCAGATGCATCTGTTATCATATGACTCTCTGCGGCGGAACTGGCCTGTGTCCTGCTACTCTACTGCCCATTAGTGCACATCATGTGGTCCTTGAAACTTGTGTTGTTGCGAAGCTGTTGACAGTTTTATACTGATATCGACTTGTGCCCTTGGCTTCTGTAAGGGCTCCAACAAGGTGCAGGAGGAGGCCAAACATATTTCTCCACCTTTTGTATCAGGATCACCATGAGATCCTCTGTGGGAACTCCTGTAAGGGCCTACAGTGCAAGATGGATGTATGGCACTACCTTGACAAAGTGATGTGTGATCCATGGGCATCGCCTCACTTGGTTAATAGTGTGGCATTATTGCATTGCAATGACTGAAGAGGCACCACACAAGTGAAAAGGAGAGATTATGGAGAGGGAGCCAGACTTCTACAGGAAGTAGTAGTAATTGCATGTAGATTAGGTATTTTTGGTTTTCTATATGTAGTTATTGGTGTTAATGGACATTATATTTTTTTTCTTTCTGTCTTTGCATTTTTTCTTTCAGCTTCTGGGGAGATTGTGGAAAATTAAGTGATATGTCAGATGGAGGTATGCATGTCTCTCCAGGTGTTAGGGTATGTATATGGAGTAGGTGTTATGCCTGCATATGTGTTAGTTACCTACTTTGCTCACTGTTTGCAGTGTTGCTACTTAGTTTAAACAATGTTTACAGCTTGGTTTTGGTTTATATGCAGTGTATCATGTAACTACAAGTGGAACTGCTTTACTGCCTTGCCTGCTGTTCCTAACAGTGCCACGGTGTTGCAGACTGGGCCAACGGTGTATATTCTACGGCTGCCCCAGGTGACATCATCTGCTTTGGATTTTTGTGGCTGGTCATTTTCAGTGCCACAGTACCGTCTGTCCACCATGCTTTAATGCCCACTGCTGTTAGCAGCCCAACATGATATATGCTTAGACTACATGACCCTATCAGATGCACGTGGCTTATCTTTGTCATGCAGCTGCCATTCTGCAGTGGATGGAACAGTGACAAGGTGCAGTATGAACAGTGTTCTCAGGGCAGGTGATTTCATTTTATAGACTTTTTTTTTTTTTTAGCAAGTCATTGATTTGTTTTCCATTTTTTTCTGCCCTAGTGCCACCAGCTCATAATAAAGCATAATTGAAATGTAAGACAATTTTTGTACCAAAATATGCATCTTGAGAGACGTGTTGAATTAGAGTTCCAAAAGGAATGATTTTTTTTTTAAATTCCCTAGCGATATTCAGACAGTTACAGTAAGCTGTCTGAATAATTCACAAGGTTCTCTAGTTAGTGGCATCCCTCTCAACTGGACAGATTTTCATAGAATGCCCAGATATTTGCCTCATATATTTGGTCTGTTTTTCATAAAATTGTGGCTTTTCTGGCAAATTAGTGGCAAATCATTAAAGACTGAAGTTAGAAAATAATGACCGTCCTTTGACTTTCAGACTTCATAACATGAGAAAATTCATGACAGTGTAAAGCCTGTCATTCTATCAAATGTCTAAGTTTGTAAGAGCAATATTTAAACATTGTTCCTATCTTTGGACCTTTGTCCAACTTTTATTTATGGCTTTGTCTGGATTTCTTGCTCTAAGACGTTGAGAGGTATGATCAGTGATGCAACAGGTAGCGCTCCTCTGGTGCAGAAGGCTGTGGTTTCTATTTCCACACCAGGTGGATATAGTGCTGATGTCATCCTTTGGGTGAGATCTTAAAAAGACCCTTCTGGTTGAGTTGGTGATACATCAGGTGGATGTAAGAGAACTCATGGCACCTATTGAAAAAGAGTAGTGTCCCTTTATTTATATACAAACAAAGCAAACCATTATCTACACCATGCGTATATTTTTGCAAATGTACTACTATGTAGATAAACACATTTATACATATTCATAACTTTACAATCATTTTAAATGTTCATCCCTATTAGACCACCACTCATTTTTCTATAACCACCATCTGATGTTACTTAACATTGTGGCTAAAATCCATTAATCAGTAAACACAGTTTTATTAGTTATTTCATTCTGTGTATAACACATATGACATCAAATAACTTTTGACCTATTAATTACTTCTATTCATATAATACCGTTTAATTGTATCCATGTTTATTTTATCTACTTTTGTATATCTTTGAAAAAAATCTTATTTACATACTTTTCCCCATAACTTTTTCACTCTTTTACATTTCAAAAAAATGCATGTTCCTTTGTTTCTTCTTGTTGACAGTATAAGCATATTCACTTTTCTTTTTATATGACATATTTCCTTTTACTGGCAATATGTCTTTTAGCAATCTCCACAAAAAATCTTGACATTATAGATTTGTGTGTGTATGTATATTTACATATCTTTTTTGTGTGTGTGTGTGTGTGTGTGTGAATGTGTGTGTGTGTGTGTGTGTGTGTGTGTGTGTGTGTGTGTGTGTGTGTGTATATATGTATATATATATATATATATATATATATATATATATATATATATACATATATATATATATACACACACACACACACACACGTATACACATATACTCCAGCTTGATTATAATGATTTTATTGTATGCAAAAAGCCACAGTTGAGTTCCATTCATTTATTCAACATCTTCAGTTCAATTTGTTTTATTTAGATTCTGAATGCCTTCACTCATTACATAGGTTGAACTTCAGAAAAGGATAAAAAGCCAAAAGTATGGTAACAAAAGTGGTGTTTAGCAACCTGGTGGGTGTGGTGGGTAGATGTCGCTTCCTACCTGATCCATTTCAGCGTGCACCTTATGTTGAGGCTGCCATTCAGACCAGGAATCATGTCACCCTTTAGAAAAATTTGCTGTGTTAATTCTTTTAGTTCCAAGCTGGAGTTAACATCGCCAATAAACCTGCGGACTGCTTCTAGTGCTGAGAAGTGGAACCCTAATGGTGTGGGGCAGGTGATGCTATGCTTGGCTAAGGTGTTAGTGCAATCTAAGTTGTTGATTGCTAGTTGGTGCTCCCTGATCCTGTCCTTAAGTCTCTGTTTGGTTTTCCTTGTGTAAAATATGCTGCAACCAGCACATAATCCTAAGTAAACCACATTACTGAAGTTGCAATTGAAGGACTGATTTAAGTGGGGGGGGGGGGGGGTTGCTGGGGAAACTGAGGGTGCTATCATTTCTCACTAGGAAGAATCTGCAGTAATTGCAGTGTCTACACTGGTGCATATGTTTGGCGGTGTCGGGGGTGTTTTCCTGCATCTGTGGTCTGACTTGAAAAGGGTTTTCAAGGATATTGATTCCTTTTAGTTGAACTCAGGAGTGACTCCTAACTCATTGCTGATGCTCTGGCTACTCTGTAGGATGCAGTCACACAACCAAATGCTAGAAATCAACACTACAAAAAACACCAATCATTCAGCAAAAACTTTATATAGAGCAAAGCTTTCGGGCAAAACCCTTCTTCAATACTAACACATGTGTTAGTATTGAAGAAGGGTTTTGCCCGAAAGCTTTGCTCTATATAAAGTTTTTGCTCAATGATTGGTGTTTTTTGTTAGTACTGAAGAAGGGTTTTGCCTGAAAGCTTTGCTCTATATAAAGTTTTTGCTCAACGATTGGTGTTTTTTGTACTCTGTAGGATGCACCAGTTTTTGAGTAGTATCTCCCTTATGTAAAAAAGATAAATAATTATGCTTAGGAGCAACCCAATACAGAATAAAGTCTTCAGCAACGATCAAACGATAATTAGATGGCAAAAGTGATGAATGATAAAATGTCCAAAGATGACTCGTTCTTGATAAAATCAAAAATGTTTAATTTAGGCACAAAAGATAGATAAGCGCTTTCGCCAAAAGGCTTCCTCAGACCATTAGCAAACAACTAGTCAAACCTTTGTCTGCCTTATATATAACAACTGATTAATTGAATAATTGTAATTAATGATATCACCAAAAATTTAAAGTAAAAAAACAGGTGATATAAGCATATGATAAAACATATATAGGTATAACATTTCCCTTGTGTAACAGCTTAATACTGTATCAAGTATTAAAAAACACATATATATGTATGTTTATACTAGGATATGTGTATAAAACATTAGTAACCTTGCTAAAAATAAATTAAAAAAAATACCTAAGACACTAGTCATAGCTAAATACAAACACTTATCTAAAATTTATTTAACAATTAATCTCCTGTTTTTTAAAACAGGCTTTAAAGGAATTTTATCATTCATACCTGGGCTAACACGTGCCTTAAATCTAATAATCCATTTTATCTCTGTTCTTTCTGTGTAATTTCTGATACCCCCCCCCCTAAAACTAGGGTTATTTACCTGGAGAATCATGAATTTAAAAGTATGCATAATATCTGTATCTAGAACATGTTTAGATAAAGCATTGGTACTGGATTGAATACGTATTTGATAAAGATGTTCTCTTATCCTGTCCCTGAATCTCCTGTCAGTCTTACCTACATAGAAGGCAGGGCAACAGGTACACAATGTAAGGTAAACTACATGTTCGGTATTGCAGTTAGCAATAACATCAAACAAGAAACATTGTGATGTAACTGGGTGGACAAACATATTGTAATTGTAGATGTAAGAACAAAAATTACAATTGTTACATGGAAAAGTACCTTTTCTGTGGGAGTCATTACTAGAGGCTTCTATCATGTTTGGAATAACATAAAGTTCTATGCAAGTTCTTTTTGTTCTTAAATATAAATTGTGGATTTTCACCCACAATTTTTTTATTTAGTGGATCAACAGTTAAGACCTTCCAATGTTTATAAATGATTTCTTTAACACCATTAAAATCATGTGTATAAAATATAGGAAATTTCTGTGCAACATTCACATTATTATACACTCTTCTGAGTTATAGCAACTAGAGTACATATTTCTACCATAATCAGAAAAATATGGACAGGCTCTATCATTCCTGTATTGTTCAATACTTCGATAACAGCCAGATATTTCATGTATGTTATATGATCTAGCTAGCAACCTCCCTTTAAGGTCTAGTAATTCATTGTCAAAACCCTCTTGGGTTAGGTTGAGCCTAGAGGCTCTGATGGCTTGTCCTTTTAATAATATTATTAAAAACAAATTTCGGATGCATGCTCCTTCTATGTAACAAAGTATTCCTATAACAGGATTTCCTATAGACGCCAGTATTTTACCATTACTCAGTCTCTCTATATATACATCCATGAAATTTATCATATAATTGGACTCATCCATAGTAAAATTTAAATAATTTGTGAGTGAGATAATTTTGTCAAGAAAAGTATATGAATTAAGACCAGGAGGTGTGTCTGCACGTACGTTGCCAATCCAGTGCATCTCAGCTGTTTCTGTTCTTAAGCAGATATCACCCCTTGTATCTGCTACTACAACTTATAACACTGAAAAGAGAAAATTATGACTAGCATTTACAGCAATACGTTTCATTAGACGATTCTCCATACCTCTGAAGCGTATGTCACTTAGTGTTTAGAAATCCTTTCTTTCAGCTGCCTATTCATTTTACCAACATAAAACAAAGTACATTGCTGGCAGCAGGCAATATAAAAATTTCTAGTTTTATAATCAGCATAGCCCTTCTGTCTGTATGCTCTTCCAGTAATCGGACATACAAAGGTTTGCCTTTCTGAGCTATATATACAGGAAGTGCATAGTCTGCAGGGAAATGTGCCCTGTCTATTGGTCAAAGGCTGATCTCTTTTCACAGTCCTATGACATATCAGCTGTTTAAGGTTCTTACAATTTTTGAACGCAAAAGAAGGGGTTTCACCCACTATACTCTTAATATGAACATCATTGCTTAATTTCTCCAGTTATCTCTTATGATGTTGCAAACATGATGGGCGTCAGTTGAATGAGCTAGTGTCACTCTTGTTTTTACCTGATGTTCAGTATTTGCAACCAACAACCATAAAAAAACCCCAAAAAAAATTTTTATTTTTTAATTTTTAAAGTTTCTCCCTTTT
>NC_056744.1:1704853333-1704900833 GCF_019279795.1 Protopterus annectens
CTTTATCTTCCCATCTTTTTTAGAACTTCTTCAGCCTTATTGCCAAACAGGCGGTCCTGATTTAAAGGAGCATCCAACAATTTAGCTTTAACATGATCAGGCAAAGATTGCTCTAAGCCAAGCGTGCCTTCTAAGCACAGACCCAGTAACAGCAGCCCTGCAAGAGGCCTCTAAAGAATCAAAACTACACTACAAAGTATGTTTTCCAACTTGTTCAGCATAATGCATTAAATCCTGTAAATCTTTTATTTTCCACACAGTCAGGAATCAACATAATTTTCTGCTTAAGCAGTCCAATAATATGCTGTTGATATTTTAACATATGAAATTGGCAGTTTAATGCTCTGATTGCCAAGGCTGCAGAAGTATAAACCTTTTTTACCCTATCTATCCAGCGGCCTGGAGTCTATCAGAAGGGGTAGGATTTTTAGCAGTAGAAGCCTTAATGCCCTTGGGCCCCTGAGAAATGCTTTCTGGATCTGCAACAGGATTTTTGAAAAGGAACTTGTCGGACTGAGGAAATCGGAGGCAGGGAATCAGGGGTCAGACTGGATTCCGAGAACACATCATCAACAATGTCTAGTACAGGAGGTATAGCTAAAGGCCTATGCTAAGGTAGAAGAAGGAAATTCCTAAGCTTCTTTTTTGAAACGGAAAAATCCTGGCTTTCCCAGTGGAAATGTTCCCTTTTGTAAAGTTTCCCCAAAAGAATAATCTTCAGGAGGGGAAGCAGAGGGAATGGAATCCTCTGCATCAGAATCCTCATAAGTAGGTATGGACAAATCTGGGTCATTAAAAGAGTCAGAAGAAATAGAATCTTGATCAGAAGATTCATAATCAAGATCAGCTCTAGGCCTCTTAGAAGGGGGGTTGACTACCCCTGATAAGAGTAATTAGATCTTCAGCCATTTTTATCATTTGTTTTTTAGGCATAGGGGCCTGAACATGTGGCCTGGGCGTCGTTTTTTTAGACATGGATCGAGATTTAGGCCTTAGTAAATAAGGCGGTATCGATTTAATATGCAAGTCTGTAGGCCTGAATACACCCTCAGAAGCCAGTGCCTGCACAGTGGCTCCGGATCCATCCAAGGTAGAGACATCCATGGGTTCTCCATAGATGAAGTATCCTGTGGCATACCAGACTCTGAATGGGTCTCTGTAGAGGCCTGTGAATCAGAAGTAGCGGGTATCAGGGGCTGTGAAAGCACCTCACTGAGTACCAGCGAATTGGCGACTGGCTTAGGAGAAGCATCGTCCACAGTTTTGGACCTCGGCGGCCTGTCTCTGTCTTTATCTTTGAGTTTTTTTGGAATCCCAGTGGTCGGATGGCTAAACGATGACATTTCTGGATAATTAAACCAAGAACCAAAATATTTAGAGGAAAAAATATACCGACGACGGATAGTGCGTTGATTAAATAAAGCACAAAACTGACAGCAAGGTACGTCGTGGTCAGGGCCTAGGCAAGGAATAATTAAAATCTTTATGAGGTATTTGCTTTCCACAAGTAATGCAATTATTAACTTTTACTGACATCGGAAAAGAGCAAGAAAAAGTTTCCCCAGTGGGGTACTCAGCTTTAAGTTGAAGACTTCAGTTCTGAAACTTGAAAACAAAAATGTCAGGAGTCAGCCAACCGGCACTTGCGAACTGCTTCTGCTTCGGGTGTCGCACGGCAAGAAAGACTGATGTAATGGCGTCAGCTGCATGTTTTATACCCCTGACAACCTGACATCATGGAAGAAGGGACAGCAACTGATGCAGGACCCAAGAATTTGTTAATCAGGATGACTGAGTGCAACCTGCCAGCAGATTACCCAAATGTAATGACTGCAACAGTGAAACACGAAGAACATCTGATATGTGAATATATATCTCTATGCATACAGACAGCTATTTATATGTATCTGTCTCTCCCTATCCCCATCAGACATGATTACCCTTATCTATCAGTATGTGGCACAGATATATATATATATATGTGTGTGTGTGTGTGTGTGTGTGTGTGTGTAGATATTTCCTATACAGCAGTATAGACATGCCCATCAGGCCTATGTCTGTGCAATGGGCAACCATTTTATGGCCCTGTGACTAGTGTCCTCCACAACAGCGGCCTTCCTGTCAACAGCTGCTGATGTCATCCACCCTAACAGTACTGGCAGACACCCATAAAACACATAAGCTCCGAGGCACATGCGACTTAGTACTATAGTACATACAACTAGACAGGCAGGAATTTTAATCTCAACAATGGCAACTCTGTGAGTGTGTGTGTTTAAGTACATCCCCTTGCAGCAGTGTGCCTGTGTGCAGTGGTTATATATTTTAAGGCTCTGTGCCTGTTAACCCCCCCATTAGCCTGATGATGTCATTCACCTTAACAGTAGTGGCAGACACACTTAAAACACATAAGCTCCATGGTGCATGCAATACATACTTAGTACTATAGTGCATACAACTAGATAGGTAGGGGTTCTAATCTCAAGAGTGAGTGAGTGAGAGTGAGAGTGTGAGTGTGTGTGTATCCCCTTGCAGCAATGACTCTGTTTTGCCTGTGTGCAATGGTTATACATTGTAAAGCCATGTGAATAGTTGCTGGCCCTAAACATCCCGCATCTACCTAGGCATAAATGCTATCTGCCACCACCTACATTTGCAGGCACTGAACACCCAGGTGACACGTAGCAAGGGTAGCATCCCTTGTCATGGGGTATGCATGCAGGATTATGCTGTCCACCCCCATTGTCCTTGATACAATGTTCTACACACATGCATTGTCCTTAAGACAATGTTCTGCACATACACACCTAGGTAACCATGCACATATACAGCTGTAACTTGCCAATGTTACAATTCTGCTTTGCTACCATGCCATCCTGAACTGCTGTATTGGCATCTGGTCTCCACACTGTAGCCACTCATACCCCTGGAACAGAAACATAAAAAGTTCGGAGAGACACCTGTCAATCTGCAACACTACAGCCAACCTAACATCATGGAACAAAGATACAAACAGTTTGATGTGTACTCATGACACATGCCAGCATACAGCACCTTTCATGGCATGTAATTTACTATAGTCACCCTGTGCATCTAACACATATTTGCATGTCCCTGCTTCGATGGTATGGATGGCAAGGATGTGGCATAGGTATAATCACATGCACAAGGTGTGGTGTGGGGTTGTCAGAGGCCTAGGCTGTGCTGCACAGCTGACATCATGTGCGAGAGTCTGGAAAGGGTGCTGGTCAGCTAGGTCATGGAGTGGTGCCGTGCGTGTCTGTTGGTGACCTGCATGTGACAGTGGTGTGTGTGTGTGTGTCTGTGTGTGTGTGTGTGTTTGCGTACACAGTCAAGCCATGTGTTAGTCCTACATGAGAGTATGTTGGATAGCTGTGGACTACACATGGCAGAATGTACAGTTCACTATCTCCAGCCACGAACATGGGAACTGGCACTGCCAGGAGTGGCACTGGCACCACCATGCTTAGGGTCAGATGTGGTGCTAGTCGCTGATGGTGACTGGTGTCTTCTGGGGCCCATGTTCCTCACAGGACCACCCAGGACCAAGTGCCCATGGCCTGCCACATCGCAGTGTGGGCAGCACCCTCTCTTCTGTAGTACTGCAAGTACTGCCATTATGGGAGCGCGAGTGTGCATGGCCATGTGGAATCTCAGAAAATGTTGTGGCTGACCTACAGCCACATATTCAACTCCCTACTCCCACCACATGTTCCAGCACAGACAATGTATAGTCAATGGCTGTCGACTACATCAGTGAAATGATGCATGGAATCACCAATATGGCGGAGGGAATCACAGATATCAGACAGTGATGCGTCCATGATCCTGAGCATCCATCTGGTGTTCCGTTTGGAACATGCTCATGCCTCCATGACAGACCGAGACATGCATCAAGTGATTCATGATGTGACACCTGTGGCAGGTGGAGGATGGGCAGCAGTCCTCCTTTGAGATTCTCTGTCACTCTGTCTGTGTGGGACCTCACCAGCTCTTGGGCTATGGCTAGTGTCTACACTCACTGATGCCATTGTTGCTACACTCTCCTGCTCGATGCTGCCACACTTTGTCCGATATCTGTGTCCATGGGGGACTGGGTATGTGCTGGCTTAATGACTGTGTGTGGAGACAATGGGGACTGAAGTGGGATGTCAACCCATGGAACAGATTCAGCCCCCAACAACCCCCACCTGTGCCTAACTATGGCTACCATCATCCGAGTAAGATGAGACACTGGTATCAGGTTGTGAAGGGGACAGACTCTAAACCCCACTGTCACCTGTGGAGAAGGAAGAAAAAAATAAGTACATTACTACCTGCACTGCTATGTATGGTGATCCACACACATACAGGTTAGGTGCCACAACTGCATTACACGTACCACATCCCATTTCTGACCCCATGCACAACACATTGCAGCTACGTCTGGTTAATTTTGCCACTACTATACACTTGTGAGATGAGCAATATTTCAGTGCATGAAATAGACCTACACTTAACACAAAGTGCACCTGTCTTGAGCACACTATTGCCCCCTCCCCCGTATAGCAGACTGCTTAGACCTTCACAAAAATAGGTGAACATATGTTATAGCTCCTGCAAATTTATTTATTTTATTTATTTTACATTTGTTGACGGGGATAGTCCAACTGGATATATGCCTATTTTCAGCGGAGGCCCAGGGAAAAAAGCTCCAAGATAATAATACACATTGAACATTTAGTAAATGCTAGTTTCAAGCAGATTACAGCCATAGGCAATACCAGCATTTAGCACATATAGTACGAACTTATTATAAAACACTTTACAAAACATAACATTATTTTCAAAGTTACATATACATAACATTACACTTAGGTTTAAGACACATTGAGCAGCAGTTATACAATTGACCCTTCCTGAAATGGTGTGGTAGAAAAAAAGTTAGAAATAGGTGAAGGTAAGGCACCTAAGTAATAGAGAGGTCACTAGTCGGGGTTAGTGCAAGGACATAACCAATGAGTTTTGAAGTATTTCTTGAGTTTGTTTTTGAATTGAGTTATTGAGGGTTCTAGGGTCAAGTAAACTGGGAGTCTATTCCATGTTTTTCAACACAGCTGGCAAACAGAGAGTCCCCGGCTGAGTAGTTGGATTTGTATGTTTGAACTAGGAGTCTGGTGGATGATTGCAGTGGCTGGGTGCTGGTGTAGGGCTGACAAATATTTTTTAGTGCAGGTGTATTTTTTGGTTGGTAAAGGACTTTATGTGCCACTATTAGCTGGTTGAACTGCAGTAGATTAGGCAGTTCAAGCCATCCTAGACAATTTAGGTTGTGACAGTGGTGTGTCCAGTAGGCTGTGCCAGTCACAAATCTGGCAATGTGGTTATAGCAGGATGATAGTTTATTAAGATCGGTTTTGTTTAAGTTGGAGAATAGAGGTGAGGCATAGAGAAGAGTTGATAGTAGATGGGAATGAGCAATTGGAGTTCTAGCAAGTTGGGTAAGGAAAGGTTTGATTCTGTAAAGAGAGCCAAGTTTTTTATTAATGGTTTTGATAGCTTGATTGATATGCACAACATACTTCAGGTTATCAACTATGACACCCAGTAGTTTAGTTTGGGCTTCTGGGGAGATGATTGTGTCATTGTTAGTGGTTATATTGAAGGAAGGTAGGGGGTCCTGCATGTGGGGGTTCGAGGAGCAGCTTAGTTTTGTTAGGGTTTAGGATTAGACGTTGACTGGAGAGCCATTTTCCACTGTATTGAAGGTATTTTGGGTTAATGGGATTAAAGTAGCTGGTGAGGTGTCAGAACAAATCAAGGTGGATTCATCTGCATATTGAATGCAGGTAGCATCTGGGATGACTGAATGAAGGTTGTTGATAAAGATGGAGAAACGAAGGGGTCATAGTATCGAGCCCTGGGGACTCCTAATGTGATGGGTAGGCAAGATGATAGCTTGTCCTGCCATAGGATTGCCTGTTGCCTGCCCTGCAGGTAGGATTGAAACCACTGCATAGTTGTTTAAGAAGGCCTTCAAAGTATTTATAAGCATTTTGTGGTCAACCATGTCAAAAGCCTTGGATAGATCTAGAAAGAATACTGAGGATAGTTTGTTATTATTAATGTTGTGGTTAATGACGTTAGAGAAAGTGAGGAAGGCAGAAATAGTACTGTGGTGTGGCTTAAAGCCATGATGAAAGTTGGGCAACACTTGTTCTGTGTGAGGTAGTGCATGAGCTGTATGTGTACACACGTTTCCATAATTTTAGCTAGAGGTGACAGAATAGCTATGGGTCTAAAGTTTGACAGTTCAGTGGAACTGCCTCTTTTATGGAGAGGTATGGCATGGGAGATTTTCCATATAGTGGGTACAGTAGCTTCAGATATAGCTCTGTTCATCAAAATTGAGATGGGGTATGCTATGGTGTCAGCAGCCTTTTGCAGATACTCTGTTGGGAGGAGGTCGGCAGCCAGGGTGGTGGGTCTTAGTTTCTTAAGTAGGGCATGAATAAGTTGAGTAGGAACAGGTTGGAAGGTAAAAGTATGTTTGGGTACTGGATGTGGCTACATTAGAATTAGAGCCATTGGGAGAGAGTTGTCTGGCTAGAGACTGGATAGTATCTGTGAAGAAGCAGTTGAAATTATTAATAATGTCTACTGGGGATTTTTGTTGGGAAGCTGAGGGACGTGGAGTGATGGTTTGGACTGGGTGGAGTAGTTTGTTTATTCCTGCCCAGAACGTTTGAGGTTTGTTTTGGCGTTTTTGCAGTAGATGGTAGTAGTAGTTATTTTTGTCTAAGGTTATGGATTTTTTAATGTCATTCCTTAGCTCTCTGAATCTTAGTTGATCAAGTGGGGATTTTGTTTTTCAGTAGGTGGCCCATGCTTTGTTTCTGAGTGAAATTTTGGTTTTGGTATCTTTAGAAAGCCATGGTGCAATATTAACTTTGGTTCTATTAGAGCGGCTGGGAGCACAGAAGTTAAGAATAGCAAGGAATCTGATGTTAAAGTATGCTACTGCTTCATCTAGGGGAAGACGTTTTAGTACCGACCAGTTGCATGCCTTAAGTTCATTTTGAAACTTGCTGAGAATAAAATTTTTTTTGTTTCTTAATGTTCTATAGGTGGGTTGGTAGGAGCAGTCTACTTTGAGCTTGATTACATAGGTGAGACAGTGGTCACTTAGGTCATCAGGCAAAGTGCTTTATTTATAGGATTGAAAATGGGTACTGACGAGTATCCAATCTAGGGTACTTTCCTTGTTATTGGGTTTCCTGTCCTGGTATGGGAGGTTATGATTTGAGTAAATCCATAGAGGTTTATGTGGGTTGTAGGGATTTCCCAAGAGCAAGTGTTCCAGTCAATGTTGAAATCCACAAGAACACTTGTTTCTTGAGCGTAGTTACTGGATAACCAATATAAGAAGTCTTCTAAGGTTTGTGTGCTCCTCCCTGGGAAATGTAGACACAGACAATGTTTACATTTTTGTTTTTATTAATTTGTAGTTCTGAGATAAGAATTTCAGCATTATTGAACTGGGGTGGCTGCTGAGTGTCTTATGCTGACAGATAGGGTAGACTTGTAAAGTATGGCTGCCCCACCACCCTTTCTGGTGGTGCGGTCTAGTCAAAACATATTGTACCCTGGTGGCAGAATCTCACGGTCCTTGGTGACAGGCTTTAGCCATGTTTCTGTTAGGCATAATATATCTGCGGAATGAACAGCTAAGAGGGCATGCAGGTGTTGAGTTTTGCTATTTGTGCTCTTAATGTTTAAATGGCAGGCCAGCGGTGAGTTAGGAGGTCTATTTGTTGGAGCTATGGTGGTAGGGGATATAGTAGGGAGATTAGGGTCAACAGGTGGGGATGGACCAGGGTTTGGGTGGATGTCGCCATCCTTTGTGAGGTTGTAGTGTATCCTGAGTATGGGTTTTAAGATTTTGAATAACATTTTGTAATAGTGTCTAGTTTTATGACTAATGTAACTAGGTCTAGTAAGATGGTGGTATTTAGGGGTTAAGGAGGTAAGTATGAGGGAGATGAGTAAGGGAGAGATTATCTGTTGTAGATGGGATGAATGTTTGGAATTTAGGGTAGTGGAAAACTCGGTGACCCTGACATTCATAGGCAGTTAGGAGATATGGGATGAGTAACAGGGGTAGAAGTAGAGTTAATAAAACTATTTTGGGTGATAGCATATTTACTGAATGAGACTAGAAATTTAGGCAAAAGGAATAGTAGAGTTAGAGACTGCTGATATCAGGTTGAGGGTGGTGCTGTTGAGTGAGAAGTTGTTACTGATTGGTTTAAAAAAGTGAGGTGTGGTCTAGTACCAATAAATGTAGCAGCACCAGGGGCGGGAGGAATTTGGGGACAGGGTAGGGTGCAAAGTGAGCCCGAGCGAAGTGAGGGCAAGCGAAGCAGGGATGAACCAATGTCTGTACTAAGTTGTAGCAGTTTAACATGTTTGAGGACAGAGGCAGGTGGGGGAAAACAGAAGGCAGTAGGAGTGGTTAGAGGGAGACCTTGATTGACTCAAGACACCACACCAGAGGCAAGTTGAATTTAAGGGCCTAAAATCTGCACTCAGCACTTTAATGTTACTTGCACTCAGCACTTCAGTTTTACTTATGTTTAGCAGTAAAGACAGACCAACAGTATACAATTTTGAGGATTTTTACAAGTACACAGCTTTCACAAATACACTACTGTAATTCAATGTACGTCAGTTAACCCCTCTGAAACTGAACATACAAGTATTGTACTCTGGCTAAGCATATCAAATGTGTCTACAGCAAATTAGCAGCCCTTAACATTCTTGAGGTATATATGGGCCATACAAATACACACTCACTGGATACAGGACATTGGTCTCTAGCTACAACTGATGTACCTATGGAAATGTGAGGGAGAGGTATTGACAGCAATACCAAATGTGGCATTGTTACAGGATACTATATGCATATATCAACATGTACAGTAGGTACTGTGATACTGCCTACATTGCTGACATTCTGAGTATATGTCAGCAAGTGGCCCTCCACCAGTGGCAGCCTGGTCCTGGCCCCAGCAGCAGCCCTTTGCATCCAGCATTTAAATTATCGGTCCCCCGGTGTCAAACCTGCTCGTAGCTTCTCTGTCTTGTGGCCCTACTCGGTTGACAGCTATGATGAGGTCAGCCAACAGTGCTGCACGATTCAGGTAACTCCTAGACAGCAGAATGTTGTGATGCTGACTGAGGCCATCCAGGATTACTTCATTTTTCAGCAGCTGAAAACGGTGGCTGCCTCTGTCTATACATCCTTTCTGAAAGACAAGAAGAAGGGAAACACATCACAGAACCACATACATTGCTATCCACTATGTACAGACCCTGCACATCCTGATTGGCCTACACTACCAACTGCTAACTTGTCACACCATACCCCACCGTCTATCAACAGTTATGTATATGTCTATCAGCACCATAGTAACAATACCGATTATGTACCTGTGTACCATGACAGTGTGTGCTGTATGTCTCCACGCTCGTCAATGCAGTCTACTGTGGTGTGTCCCCTTATGGGCAACGTCCCAGTACCATGCCACACACCCACTTTCAGACATATAGGTGTGTGTTAGTACAAGTATATTGGGACAGTCCAGCAACATCCGTGTGCCACAATGACAGACAGCAATGCAAACGCACTGTAGGATCTATTCCTTGTAGGTGTCGTAGGTCTACAGTACACAGATGTTTGCAGAATGTGTACATGTGCCTGATATATGTGGTCCCTTTGCCAGAAACATGTGGATACTTGGTAAACAATTGGACAATAACTGATGCTTGTTCTCAGAATGTGCATAATCTGGCTGTGACAAGCCAGAACCCTCAGAACACAGTTATGCTATGCTAATATTGGTTACTGTATTCATACCCTTACTTTGTATGTTCAGTATGTACACTCTTGTCACTGAGGTAGGCCTGTGTTCCCCCACTAATGCTGGCTATGAGCTGATGTCCTGGGTGTAGGGATTGCCAGGTATGCTAGCCACAGCTGTCAAGCGATGGGTATGAATGTTGACAACACAGTGACCTAGCCAGAGTACATCAGGGACAGTCAGGGACACCTGTACAATGTCCGATCTATTCCTGTGTGACATTCACAGACTGAGAGGTGTTGCATGACAGTACAGCATGTGCAATGCCAGCTGTGTCCACCCTTACTGTCACTACATCAAACACACAATCCAGTAGCATTCGTATAGGAGCCAACCATTGTAGGAGTGCCAGAGCTGTGATCTAAATCATAGCAGGCACAGTTGAAAGGCATGTTGTAGCTATTGGACAGCAGACTATCACAAACATGTCATTCCCTCAGATGTACTACAGACCTACTGTTGTAATCCCTATTCCCTATAACTGCATCCTCCCATCTGCATTCCATTATATGGGGACTTGTATTACATACCTGGTAGAGAGCTGTAATCCTTTATGCAGAAATCCTGAGGTAAATGCTTCTAAACTCACAGTCTTGTCTTGGTAAAGCAAGTTACAAACCTGTTTACCATAGACGGCTGCTTGTCTTTTGCAGGTAATGCTCAGTAACTGGTGACTGCCTATGCACCAATCAGTGGCTCAGACTTGCTAACTACATCCAGAACAGCTGGGTTGCACTTTCTTGAGCCAATGACATGGCACAAAAGTGCAATATTTAAGGCCTACATGTAGGCCTCGGCCCCTTTCCTAGCCTTTGAGATGGAATTACTGAGGTTTGGAGTCTACAGTATCGCAGAGGGTAGGTACAAATACTGTCCACTGTTGGGATTTATCTGCTATGTCCAAAGTTTTGCATGTTATGTTTGGACATTGTCAAATGATTTTCCAATTATCTGTCAGTTCAGTGTTAAACAATGTGGGTCAAGGTCAGTAAGGGGCAGGACACTTGAGAGAGTCATACCCATCAGAATATACACGTTGTTGCAGTAGCTGCTGGTCTATCAGCTTTGTACATTCGTAGGGGCAGACTGTGACATGTCCCTGTCACTTGACCTTTGGCCCCCCTCTCCCTTTTATGCATGGGTCTTGTGTGGATCCCTTGTTCTAGGGGGTTGTGAGGTATGGTAGGTCTGTAGCAAGTAGCTGAACATACTACAGCAAATGTTGCAGGCTGCACTTGCTGCCATTTGGCCAGGACTCATAGTGGGAGTGTAAACACACTGGAGAACAGCATGCTGTATCTGTCATTGAGGGAGAAGTGTCAGCTCTATCATTACAGCAGGAGGCAGGGTGAGGCTACCCATAATAGCCCAGGTGAGGCATGTGCGTAGGGTACATATGTTATGCAACAGTGCAAGTTGGAGAGTAGTAAGTTACATATAAACAGCCTATACAAAACTGTGCAGTGTATCCCTACCTAAAGTCCTTTGACATGCTAACCTGGGCAGCAGTTAATTCAGCAGCAGCAACCTGTTTTGGTTAAAACTACATGACTCAGTCATTTGCTGTATTCACATGCATGTAACTGAAGTGCAACCCACTGGATTCAAACCCAGGACTGAGTGTGTCAAAATGTACAGAATGCTAAGAATTTAACAGACTGAGCTACCGAGTAAAGACTGTAGCCAGTGTATTTGCAAGATATTTGTGCATGCATACAGTCTGCTGCACAGAATTCACACTGGCATGTGTGATGGGTATGACATGTGACACTGACATGTCTGTCATGATTTTCTAGCCTTAATCTGTACTGACTTGCCAGTACTGTAGCACACAGAAAAGGTGTTGTGATATCCATGCCAAAACTAGGTGGCACAACTGTGGACAATCTGCAACAGTTTGTGCAATTGACAGCTATATCTGTTATCCCAGGCCTCACATACATCTGTCATTATTTATTTGGCTGTGTACTGGCTTGGTGTCTGCATCACAGTCCCAGTTACAATGCCAATTCTTCCATTATATGTACATGCAGTGTGTCAATGGCAAGCAGGATATGTGTATGGAAACACCTGTTATACTTCAGAGCTGGGTGGGCTAGTGGGCTAATACACTATGCTGTAATTGACAGGAGCCATGGGTTTGAGACTTGGCAGGGGTGATTATTTTGCAGATTTACCTAATACTGCCAGAAACACAGGAAAGGCACTTTTAAAAGCAGTTTTACGTGGGTTTATGAGGTGCGGCGTGACGCACCACTAAGCTCCACTTAAACCTGAGCCAATTCTAAAAAAGAAGAAAAAGAAAAATGGGGTGATAAGAAAGTGGTGAAATGGGGGCAAGCAGGGGAAAAACATACTGAAAGGCAGGTAAGGATGTGCAGTACAGGTGAAGGAAAGGACCATAGCTCTCCATTTCTTCTACAGCAACAGCTGTACAGGTTGCAGAAAATTTGGAATTAGGAGTCTCACACCCCCAGACAGAGGGGAGAGGGTGACATAACTGTGTAGATTGATTAACGTAATGATTGCCTGTGTACAGTGGACATGGGTGTAAAATGGAGAGCTAGTTTTTTTTTCTGTGGGACAGATGCTCTTTTTTTTATTTTTTAAGGTGAGAGTGGGATGTTGGGTAAGGGGTATAGGTAAGTGTAGGGAGATAAGCCCAGTAGGAGAGGTTGCATTTGCAGACAAACAAAACAAGCAAGACAGCATATGAGGTGGTGTGTGACACGAGGGGGTAAACCCCTTGGACAGGGAGGGTGTTGTGGAATCAAAGGTCCATGTGCTCCCAGACTGCAGCAGTGTGACTGAGATCTCCACCCATGGGCAGTTGGGACTGGTCCTGCACTGCCCCGAAGGTGGATGTGCTGGAGGCTGGGCACCTGAGCCAGCAAGCCTCTTCCAGGTTGGCAAGTCTTCCCTCAATCTAGTGCTAGCAATTTTCATAGGCATGATGGACTACCCTGCTTACCATCGCCGGTAGCTGATCCTAGGTGACAACCCCCCTCCACCTCTGCTCCCGGGGGATGGGCCATGAGGCAACCTCACACATAGGTGGTGCAGGGCCAGCAGAGGGGGCACCATCGACTTGGGTCCAAGATGTGCTGGGACCGGGTACTATGGTTGGCTGAGGTGTGGTAGCCAGATCACCAGGAACCAGCCTACCCAGTCGAGCTATGGTGTTGAGATGTTTCAAAGTGTATAGGTTAGTCATGAACATAACATTTGGTTAGTTATAACATCATACAAGAACATTGCAAATAACCCAGTAACATACCACTGCATAGTATAAGGAACACAACAATATGTGAGATAACAGTCAGTATAGTAGCAGCATGCCAGTAAAAGTTATGGCATAAGGTCAACAACACAAGTAATTTAACAAGGTATGTTAGTATACAACCATTGTAATACATAACAATAATAAAACACTAGGCCAAGCATAATGTTTTGAACACAACATATGTTAACAGTAAACCATAACCAATGTATAACAATAAGAACTTATGAGGAAGATATGGGGTGGGGGAGAGATTAATACCAGTACAGGCTATATAGTTTCCAACAGTACTCTCCTATACTCTACAGGTCTGCCCTCCCTTTATGTATACAAGTGCCCTATAGCTTCTGTAGTACATGCATACCTCTCAAGCTATCCGCATGGGACAGTATGTGCCAATCTGTAACACTTAGAGGCACACATCTACAAAGGACTATTACATGTCAGGGGGAAATACATAACTACCAAGGTGTACTGTGGACTGATGTAGTGTGACTGTGCTATTGACATGATCATGTCGATGATAGATCTTTGACAGAGGGATTAGGCAACAGTGATCACAGTCTGTGACAGCGTGACACTTGAGAAACATCATACCACTCAACTGTCCAGATTTTCACAAAATGACCAGAGTTTTGCCTCATATTTTTGGTGTGTGCCTCCGACAATCTGCACCTTTCTGGTAAATAGCTGAGGATTGAAGTCACTAAATAATGAGAAATATTTGAGTTTAAGACTTCACATCCTTCAGAAAAGTCATGCTAATGCAAAACCTATTATTCTATCAACGTTCTAAGCTTGTAAGAGCAATAGTTAAAATGTGTCCCTATTTGTCCCCCCATCATTTAGGCTTTGCGCAGATTTTTTGCTCTAAGAGGTTGAGAGGTATGACAGACATATATCATGCAGAGTACAGAGAATTTACGACTATCATGCACTCCTTGGCAGGCATGGGGTACACCATCAGCAGACATTCAGAGACACACCAGACATACAGCCATACCAGGATTACACAATTTATTTATTGTATTAACTTTTATTAGTATTGTACTTGTTGCCTTTATTTTCTGGAGTGTTATCACATTCCTGAGCAATGCTGTTAACAGTCCGTTACATCTGAACTCACAAATTATTAACCCATACTAAGGGCTACTGCACCTATTTACCTGTAATTTCTGTGGGGAGAACATCTGTAAAATTACATAACTGATTCAATAATATTTAGTAGTACTTGTCACTGTATTTGAACCTTAATCTGTGTGTGACAAAATGTACATCAGACCTTGCATTTAGCAAACTTGGCTACTGAGCTGCTGCTGCATATTGACTGACTATTTGCCTAGAGCTCACCTGGTAGATACATTTGATCTGGTAATAGAAGTAGAGTGTTATACAAGACTGCAATGATACTTGAACATACACGCATGAGATTCATGCATGACAGAGATTGTAGGTGAACTGTACATTACTACATAGAATGCAGGTGTAGACATTATACCCCTAGTGGGTGGAAATATCTGTATCATGTACAAAGCATATTGGAGTGCTGGGTTGACTACCTGACCCATATACAGTTGCAGATGGCATATTTGCAGTCTACAGCTACTACAGTTTCATACTTGCCTGCAGCAGCATACTCAGAGCACAAATGCATATAGCTGAAAAGCAATGGTTAACACTAGACAATCCTGATATACACAATATACCTTGGATGTTCCTATTATTGGTTCAGATCATAGTGCAGAACAAATATCATAAAGCATATCTCTTGTAGTACAGCTCTACATGTACAGTTTAGCAGAGCACTCTCTCTTAGCGAACTCTGGGTTGCTTAGTAGTATTCTTTGTGTTTTCAGTTCAGGGCAGATGTGATGCTCAATTTCATGAACAACATCCCAAAATACACACATATTGCTCAACACAGCTTTATTAGGGTGACTCCATGCATTTACTAGTATATTCTCAAATCTTTATTGCAAAAAAGTTCCTATAATGGAGGTGTTGCACAGCTGTAATTCCACAATTGATGCAGTAGAAACATTATTTGATTAACATTAGCAGGTTTCTTGCTTTCATCTTTACTGCAGTACACATGACATTACTCACCTATTTCAGTCCAGGTCTATGACCACATTCATTGCAGTATAATCAAAAGTGTATATACCTAATGGCAGTTATTACTTTTACTCTTTCTTGCTTACATGCCTCTAGACTGCAAGATACATCTGTACTCACCACACTCATGGCGCAACCTGACCATGTGCCCTGAATGGGTCTCTAGGTTGCGAGCTCTCTCCTTGTCAACTGTAGGAAGAGAAGCACACCATAATGTGTATCTATCACACATTCAGATTAGATATTGGTAAAAGAATAGTGACAGTACTTACTAACTCACGGGGTATTTCTATCTCTAGTACTCTAGATCCAGGTATTCAGAAGTCCCCTCTTCCATCACTTCAGATCATCATAATGATGACTGACCTGCTCAACTGTGCAAGGGATGCCTGTAGCACTGGTGAGATTGCATGCCAGCCAGTCCCAGGCTTCTGACTTGTACTCTGATCCCTAGTACTGGCCCTGCAGCAGTCAGATGTCATAGTCTTTAACAGGGAGTCCAACTATGACCCTGAACTCCAGAATGCCCCACCACTGCACCCGGAAGACATACCCTCTCCAACACCTGCCATAGTTCCTGCATGGGTCAAACTCCAACAGGTTCTGCTATGTTCCCACCTGCTACATTTAAATAAGTCTGTTTTCCTGCCCTTTACCACCACTGGGCAATTTTTAAAAATGTGCCTCATCGCTTAGCACCATTCAAACCTGCTGAGCAGTGCTTAAACTAGCAATACTTAGTGTGAAAAACAGCTTAGCTGAGTGAACAGTGCTTAAACTGGCATTGCTTATCAGTTCTTTGCCCCATTTAGCAACAGGCAAACCAGCTAAGCACTGCTAAAACATTCCTTGTTTAAGCAGTGATTGGCAAGGCTTAGCTGTGCTTAGCTGACAGCAGCAAAGCAGGATGCAAAAATATATTTCATAAATGTCTACTTGCAACCTACATGCTTAATAACATGTCTGTGCATAAGTAAAATATTCAATCAACCATTTACAAGTACTTCTCATAATGTGTATTTGCAACATACATGCTTAATAACATGTGTATCCATACAAACTTTAATCAAGGATTTAATAGTACTTCTCATAAATGTGTATTCGCAAATTAAATTTAAAACCTGTATTATCCAACAAAATTTAATCAGGATTTAAAATAATTCTCATAATATATGTATTTGCAAAATAACCTGCACCTACTGCACATAAGGCTGTCACTCGAACCACTTGGATACATGGACATGTGGAATACTGATGTACTTTTACATACATCTCTCCATCTGTTTATGCACTGCTGAGCACCACTGCACACAGCAAAAACCTGCTCAGATATGCTTAAACCTGACCTTTCTATTCATAATTAAATGTATCTGGGTTCTATTTTTGAATGTCTGGCACATAAAGAAAAAAATAAAAAACAAATATCACTTTAATACATTTGCCTACATTGATATACAGCACTTTGACAGTGCATGGGGTGTGTTACTCATCTCCAGACACAGTAACACCCCCCCTACATGGATTCATTAACTATGTCAAACAGCTCTTCCTCAGTAATGTGCTTTCATTAATATGCATGGCACACTACCGAGGGGGTATCACATACACAGTCATGGTACCTTGCATGTAGACTTTACACTATGCCTACACAGATTTTATTAAACATATATATAAATATATAGTAACAAATAAATATATATATATATATATATATATATATATATATATATATACACATCCATATTATATATATATATATATATATATATATATATATATATATATATACACACACACACACATATATATATATATATATATATATATATATATATATATATATATATATTTACACACATACACATATACACATTATATATTATACACACACACACACACACACATATATATATATATATATATATATATATATACACATCCATATTATATATACATATATATATATATATATATATATATATATATATATATACATACACATCCATATTATATATACATATATATATATATATATATATATATATATATATATATATATATATATATATACACATCCATATTATATATACACATATATATATATATATATATATATACACACACACACACACATTTTATATATATATATATATATATATATATATATATATATATATATATATATATATATATACATACACATATACACATTATATATTATACACACACACACACATATATATATATATATATATATATATATATACACACACACACACACACACACACACACATATATATATATATATATATATATATATATATATATATATATATATATATATATATATATATACACATATAAAATATTATGTTTTGAAACTTTTCCAGTCTTTTACAGTGTATATATATTCTCACATTTTCCTCAAAGTATTTCAAAGAGAGTAGAACATTTCATAAAAATGCATTATTAATGAGCAGTTCACTTACTATCAGGCTTTCCTTTAAAATTATTCTTGTGTTCTGTTCTATTTGCCCCATCTTTGTCATTCACTGGTAGCTCAGCATTATCTTCTTTAAGTAGCACTAACAATGCCTCTGGGGGGATTTTATAACCTACACATTAAAAAATAATATAGACATATACATATATAATATATATTATTCTTCCAAAGAACTCCTGTGCACAATTTAGTTTAATTTAACAAGATTAAAACATGTCCTCTCAGTCTTTAACAGTTCCATACTTAAGCATGCTTACCGAAAGCATTACAAAGTACAACAACAATTGTTCAGGAGTAGCAGTATTTTAGTTTTGAACATATTATTCACATCCAGAGATATATTAAATACATTTTAGTGAACGCCTTTCCTTCTAGAAATGATTACTGTTTCACTTCAACTTATACTAGTAAATAATTTTTTATTATTTTTTTTTAAAAGCTGTATATTCAAAATGTTACATTTTTGTTTATTAATGAGACAAATCCATCTGTGTCCTTGATAAGGAGCCTTTTTACCATAATTTGCAAACTGCATGACTTGCATTTGTGTGAAAAACAGCAGATATTCAGAATGTCTAAAATACACTGTTTCTAATTATGCCTATGTTCAGAATGACATATGCACTGTTTACTAGATCCACCTGAGGAAAAACCCTGAAGTCCACAATGCTGCTGTCTGTACTTAGTTCTAGAACTCTGTAAGGTGTAACTCACGGAAATCTTATCTTTCTGAGTTGACAGTACCCTAGTAAAGCCCAAAGGTGAGTTATGCTTTGAGGTCATACAGGTGTGGAAAATGGGTATAGAAAGTTACACATTTTTGGTGTAAACTGCAGTTCAGTGACAATACATTACATCTGAAATAAAGTAATTAAACATAACTGAACACAGAGGCATACATTGTTAGAAACTCCTTGTGTTCTGACTGAAGAGTGCTCTCAAACAATGTGGAAATATATCTCTAAGTAAATTTATTGGCACTTTAACTTTTCAGAGTTCTGCATTGTCTTAATTTTTGCCCGACTGAATTATTTTATATATTTTGATGACCAAATTATTTTATATATTTGCTGGCATTTTTTGTTTCTCAGCTGTTCTGAAACTGGTTTTCTCCCTCCCACCCTATTCCTGTGGTGTTTGTTACAGTTGGTGGCTTTGCAGTTGCCCACCCCTACTGTAAATTTGATCTGGGCACTCCTTCCAGTCTAGTGTTCATTCTACCCAATAGAGAGAGAACATTTGAGAAGGCCAACACACTTAGGTTCTGAACCTTGAATTACCTTCTGCTCTTCCTTACTCCCCTTGCACTTTACTAACAAAAAATATCTCCAGTTCAGAATACATTTAGAATGAATTGCATTTATTTAAAATGTATTTGCTTTAATACTGCTAGACACTGACGTGTGCTTGCTTGCACTGCACTTGAATTGTTTTTAGTGTTGTTTTAGCTGCTTTCTGGGGAAAAAAAATCTCAGCTTGTTTCCTGCCTTTCCTGTAACTAGTGTGGTCCAGATACAGATTTGCTGTACCCAGGACTGTTGGTAAGCTTCTGAGACCCCCCAAGCCTTTCTGTGTTGGAGGGAAGCCTTCTAGCTCATCAGTTGCACTAAGTAGCCTATCTACTGCAAGAGGAGTAGTTTCTGGCTCAGAAATTGTAGTTTATTGGTCGTTTGGGCAGTTTTTCCATCTCTTCCAACTTTCTGGTTTAAAAGCCCGTGTTTGCCCTTGTTCCCCACCTTTCCTGTAACTAGTCTAGTCCAGGTACAGATATGCAGTATCCCGGACTGTTCATAGGTTCATAGGTTCATACTAGGCTATCTGCCCAAGGGCATTTATAAGCCTAGCCCATAGTTATGTGGCTTTCGCCACCCCTTTAGTTTGAATAAAACTATGCCTATTATTTTGCTGTGCCTCTGTCAAGCAGTGACACTGAAGTAATCCCTGGGGTATATCTGCGATCTCCCATCCATTGGTCAAGATTCCTCTTGAACAAGGCCAGCGAGGTGCTCTGCCTCACATGTACCGGGATTTTGTTCCACAGCATAGGGAGTCTCTGGGTGATGAATCTGTCCCTCCAGCACATTCTATTAATAACCGTGTCAAGGTTTAAGTCTCCTGCCCTTGTGGTTCGGAGGGATCTAGATTTTTTGAGGTGAAGCATATTCATCAAATCTGGGTTTGACATGGCCTTATATGTCAGGCACAGGTCACCTCTGAGCAAGCGGTATGAGACTGAATAGAGCTGGAGTTCTTTCAGTCGGGCAACATAAGACATATTTTTGAGACCCTTTATCCTTTTGGTGAGGAACTTTTGGGGCCTTTCCAGCTGCTGCAGGTGTCTGGTCAGATACATTCCGAATGGGGCATTGTACTCAATCATAGGTCTAATGAGTGATGAGTACAGGGGACGATGACCTCCCTTGATCTAGATGTGAATCCCTTCATGATCAGGTGGGCAATGTAGAAGGTTTTCCTAACTACTTTAGCAACATGAGTGTCAAACAAAGGCTACTGTCAACCTGGGTCCCCAGATCCCTGATGACTTCTTCTGTGCTCAGTGGATTGCCACCTATATGGTAGCTAGGGGTAACCTTGTTTTTCCCGAAGGGTATGACTATGCATTTCTTGGCATTTAACTTTAGGCCATGGCTCTGGCACCAGTTATCCATTTCTGTGAGGCCCTTCTGAAGGATATCTGTGTCAGATGTGTTTTCGACTATGGCGCCCAGTTTGCAGTCATCTGCAAACTTTGTCAGCCATAACCCTCCTGTGTTTGCTTGTACTTCAGAAAAGTAGATTCCGAACAAGAGTGGACCCAGGACTGAGCCCTGTGGGACACCACTTGTGACAGGCTTCGAGTCTGACATGGCTCCAGCAACTCTGACCCTGTGGGTTCTGTCACTTAGCCAGTTTGCAACCCATCTTGTGATGTATGGGTTTACATTCAACCTGATGAGTTTTTCGATGATACCCGAGTGGGGTATTGTGTCGAAGGCCTTTGTAAGTTTCTGAGCCCCCAAGCCTTTCTGTGTTGGAGGGAAGCCTTCTAGCTTATCAGTGGGAATGGCAAGTACTAGGTAGCCTATCTACCACAAGAGGAGTGGTTTTGGGCCCAGAAATTGTAGTTTATTGACCATTTGGGCAGTTTTTCCATCTCTATCAACTTTCTGGTTTAAAAGCCCGCATTTGCACTTCTTTTCCACTTTTTCTGTAACTAGTCTAGTCCAAAAACATATTTGCTGTATCCAGGACTGTTGGCAAGATTCTGAGTCCCCCCCAAGCCTTTCTGTGTTGGACAGAAGCCTTCTAGCTCATCAGTGAAAGTGGTAAGCACTAGGTAGCCTATCTACCACAAGATGAGTGGTTTCTGGCCCAGAAATTGTAGTTTATTGACCGTCTGGGCAGTTTCTTTCATTCTCTTTCAATTTTCTGGTTTAAAATACCACATCTGCACTTGTTTCCCACCTTTCCTGTAACTAATCTAGTCGAGATACAGATTTGCTGTATCCAGGACTGTTTGTAAGCTTCTGAGCGGTGCCAAAGTCTTCTCTCTAATTTTTTCCTTAGATCCACTAGTTCTCTCCTCTCCTGCACTTTTACTAGCTTATTAGTTTAGCACTTCACCAAACTTCTTGTAGCAATTATTGCAGCACACAAAAGTGATACCAGCACTAAACATTATAGAAGGAAATCGCTCCAATACTTAATGCCCACCCCTCCTGGCATGTCTAAAGGTCATTCCCTGTGCTTTTTCCTATTAACCTGGTGAACTTGGGAATCCTGAGGCAATGTAGCAACTGCCTCATGTACACGGACAACCTTCCCAACACTCAGACTTGTGAGAGATGCACTTATATATCCAAATTATAAGCCACGCACTCCCCAGCCAAGACCGGAATAGCTGGTCAAGAGAAGAAGGGCAACACTTGCACCACACCACATGGAACACATAGCCCTCCAGAACACACCATCACTACTTCTTTCAGCTTTTTCCAGGTTAGGGTTCCCCACAGTGGATCACCTGTCTGCTCATGATTGGCAGTGGAGTTTTAAGGTGTCGAGTTGCCAGCCCTACGCCCAACCTTCCAGAGTAGGCACATACATGCACGCACTCATGCCTAGGGCCAATTTAGAGTGTCCAGTCCACCTACAGCATGTCTTTGGGATGTGGGAGGAAACTGAAGCATCCAGAGGAAACTAACATGACCACAGGGAGGACATGCAGACTCCACACAGAAGGCACCCCAGCTGAGGACTGAACTGGTGAACGTCTTACTGTGAGGTGGCAACACTAACCGCTGCACTACTGTGGCTGCCATAGATCACACCAGCACTGCCTTCACATAAAAACACAAACCACACATCCACCTTCACGGAGGCTCCCAATAAAAATCCACCCAAACAGCAGAGACCTCCAAAGCAGAAATGTACTTGACCACCACAACACTACTCATGAGACACATAACTCCCTAAACAGTGTGCCACTCAACCAAAGCCCCTAAGGCAAAACAGCATGCCCAACACACTAGTCATAGGCGACTCGATAGTGAGGCACACTGATGTCCCACTCACTAGGCTGAATAAGGAGAAAGTAACAGTCAGATGCCTGCCAGGCACCAGGATCTGCCACATAATGCACACACTCCGGTCCCTCAGCAACAATACAAATATGACTCTGTCATTGTACATGTGGGTATGATTGACCTGAGATGTACCTCCCTGGACTACATGAGGAGAGAGACATGGAGGAGCTCTCTGATTATGTAGCCCAGGCAGGTCTGACCCTAACCCTGAGCAGCATCCTACCATCACCCAGAATGATACCACAGTACAAGCAGAAAATGACTGATTTCAACAATTGGCTAAGTTTCTGGTGTCATTCTAAGGGGATCAACTATCTGTCTGCCTGGGATGACATGAATGATAGACCTTGATGCTTTGCCAGAGATGGTCTGCATCTGTGACCCCTGGGCCTCCAGATATTGGCCAAGGCTCTTGTCCACCAAGGCTCTTGCCACCCCCATAGAGACTTTTTTTAGGTTGTGTTCCAAAGACCAAATTACCACCGTAACAGCTACAAACAAATTCAATCTGAGAGTCATGCTGCTTAATGCTAGAAGTCTAAATCTCAAAACGCACTCACTCAAATCATTCCTTAAAATGGAAAACATCATTTGTGCTGTAAGAGACCTGGTTTAAGGCAGTAGAAAGCACCTCTCCACTACCCGGCTACAACTCATTCCACACCTTTCGGCCCCAGAACTTGGACCAAGGGTCCAAAGGCGGTGGTGTTTCCCTATTCATAAATGATGCGTATACCTCCAGACTGGTAGCTCAACATAATGCATCTGAGATACTTCAGGTGCAGCTAACATTGAGCAAGACAGCGATTCAGGTTGTAGCCTGCTATAGGTCCCCAACCATGTCCCAAGACTCTCACTCCACATTCCTAAGCACCCTGGAGAATATTAGGATCCAACCTAACACTCTCATACTGGGCAACTTCAACTACTCCTTCATTAACTGGGAAAACTACTCATGTACCAATACACTTGCCCAATGCTTTCTGGAATTCATTAATTCCAATGCCCTGGACCAGCTCATTCTTATCCCCAGAAGAGGTAGCAACATCCTTGACCTGGTCATTACTATCATGGGCAACTGTTGCTCTACACTAATAGTCAACTCCTCCATGGTTAGATCCACTCACAAACTAATCACCTTGGAAATCCCAAAAGGTAACCATCATGAAAAACTTCTCCAAAACTAAATTTGGGCTCCTAAAAACAGAGGTGGCTAACTTCAAGGTACCCATGCAAATGGAGAATAGCTGCATGACTGCAGAATCATACACCAATGCACTGTACAAACATGTACACAAATGCATGGATCTCGCCATACCCAATAGAACCAAGACACTCTCCTCAAAAAAAGGAAGCCAATCTGCTGGTCCCCTGCCATAAACAAACTTTACAACAGGAGGAAGAAACTGATGCAGAAGTCCCAAGATTGGATAAACTCCGTTAATCGGCCTCAACAAAAGGTTGAGATCCCTCATCAAATCCTCTAAAGCTAGCTATGAAAACAGAATTGCAGCAGATAGTAAAGACAACCACAAGGCCTTCTATAGTTATGTAAAGAATCTCCAAGGCAATACCCAGATTTGCTCTGAGCTACTGCACAATGGTACCTCCTGCATTGAGCCAACAGATATTGCCAATATACTGGCTGACAGGATTCAATGCTAACTTTACCCCCCCGAAAGGGCCAATCACAATACTAGTAGATTGCCAAGCACCTATTATTACTGCTGTACAGATTCAAATAGCACTGTCCAAGGCCAATAATGCAGCTTCTATGGGACCTGACAATATCCCTGGCTGTGTTCTACATGAACTACATAGTGAACTGCCACCTTACCTGTGCACCCTGTTCAATCGCAGCCTCACCTCAGGCTTTGTCCCTACTGAATGGCGCACTGATACAGTCAGCCCTCTCCATAAAGGAGGAGCGACTACAGACACTGGGAATTATAGCCCCATTAGCCTGACGAGTCTGATATGCAAAGCTATGGAACGTATCATCACGGACTTAATTAACAAGGATATAGGGAATCTCCAAATTCTGGATCTTACATAGTTTGGTTTTGTGAAGAGTAGAGTGTGCTTGCTCAACTTGGTTGACTTCTCTGAGTCAGCCACCAGAGCTGTAGATGAAGGCAAAGTGGTTCATACAGCCTACCTTGATCTGGCCACAGGGTTCCGTCCTGGGTCCTCTCCTGTTTGGTATTTACTTCTCTGAAGTCCAGGCCAACACAAAGGGACTCTGGCTGACAAAGTTCATAGACGATTGCGAGTTGGGAGGTATTATTAACTCCCCAAGTGACATTGACATCCTACAGAAAGGCCTCAATGAGACGAACGACTGGTGTCAGAACCATGGCCTTAAGCTCAATGCCAAAAAATGTGTCATCTCCGTGGGAAAAAACAGATTCCCATTAATTAGCACATTGATGGTAGTCCACTGAACACAGAAGGCGTTCTAAGAGATCTGGGAACACAGGTTGACAGCAACCTCTCTTTTGACCACCATGTTGCCACTGTGGTCAGAAAGTCCTTCTATGTGGCACATCTTATTACCAAGGATTTTGCATCCAGGAAGAAAAAGATCATTGTCTTCCTTTACTCTTCCCTCATTAGACCAATCATTGAGTACAATGCCCCATTTGGCATGTACCTCACTAGACAACTGCAACAACTGGAGAGGCCGTAGGAGTACCTCATAAAAAGGATCCTGGACCTTAAACACTTGTCCTATATGGGCAGACTAAAAAAACTCCAACTATTCTCTGCCTCATATCGCCTACTTAGAAGTGATCTCTGCTTGACTTACAAAGCCATGTCTGACCCAGCTCTGTCAGGAAATGCTACATCTGAAGAAATCCCAATCCCTCCACACCACATGCTCCAGAGACCTCAACCTCATTACATGCTGGAGGGACAGGTTCATAGCCCAGAGACTGCCCATGCTACGGAACAGACGTCCCATACATATCAAGCAGAGCATCTCACTGGCCCTCTTAAAGAGAAATCTTGATGAGTGGATGGGGAATAGAAAATTCACCCCGGGGATCACTCCAGTGACTCTACTTGACAGAGGCACTGGGAACTAAGGTCGGGTGACAAGATGCCATGTCAATCCTATGGGCTAGGTTTGTAAAGGCTCCAGGGCCATTAGCCTAGTACACACCTATAACCCTTTGAACATGACAGATCCACAAAAATATAGAGGATATCTGGTATCTCAAAGGAGACTGCACAATGGGTAAGGGGTTATAGGTTACATAAAAAGAACCAAAAGGTCAAAGCTAGCATGACATAAAGAATAAGAATGTTTAACAATGAAAGAAAACAGAATTTAATTAAAAAAAACTTAATTAGCCATTGTAACCCACTAAAACAAAGAGTGAATTTACAAATAGCAGGAAGATCCCTCATGATTATATAGGTTCAAGTGTGGAAAGATGTTGGTATTCTGAGGGCCATCTGAAAAATGAGGCAGTGCAGAGATGTCTTTATCTAAACTCAATGTGCAGGTTTCTGAATGGTCTGTTTTCTATTTTTTCTACTAAGCTCCAGCATCCAGAGTTTATTCCTTTGTTTATATTATGCATGTAGCTTGTATGCTTCTCCTGTATCCTTGTAGGTGTACTCCAGGTAAATCAGCTTCCTCCACCAACAAAAAATATTCTGGGGGCATTTGGCAGTTAGTAAAAGTTATTACAAAAAAATGAAAACTGAACTCAGTTCCTATGTTCAAAGAATGTTTAAATTTAACAGCAATACTATGTACAAGTGAAACAGAAGTGATCAGAATAAGATCTATAAATCATACTAAGACTTTTAGTGGTTGAAATAGCCTTAAAAGGTTGTTACTGATATTCCAAGACTCTTAACGTGCTAATTGTATAAGAATACCTTTACGATTCAATGTATTCCTAACATTGTATAACAGTACGTGGCATTGAACTTCTTAAACTGCCCACTTGATTAATGTAAATGACAGGACTGTAGACTGAGGCACCAGGATGCACTTTTTCTTTTTTTCCTGTATTTGGATGCATTGCATTGTGCATTAACTTCCCGTGTGTTTTATATATATATATATATATATATATATATATATATATATATATATATATATACATATATACATATATATATATATATTACACACACACACACACACACACACACACACACACGTAAACCGGTCCTCAGTAACTGGTTCACAGGCAGCAAATAAATACACAAGACATCTCGGCATAGCATTTTAATAAGGTACTCATAACTCTCAGAACAAAGACCACTCCTTAAGATGGGACAAGACCTACCTGCTGAAACTAAGGTTTCATAGTTCTCCAACATCACTTCCTTATGAAGCTCCTTGTCTTGTTTTGTTAACATCTTCATCTCCTCTGCTGATAAAGTAACAGCAACATCCTCAAAGGATTCTGGAGCCTGTAAAAGACTTAGCACAGTTCTTCTTCTCTTTTACTGCAGTCAGTATAAAATATGCTATTTTGCTGTAATGCATCAATGTAAATTGTGTTACTTTTTCAGCAGGGTAGCACTGGCATCTGTTACCTGAAGTGCAGTTAAAATAGTAAAACTGCATCAGTCATTAACAAGTGCAAATTTCCTTTACACAATTATACAAGTAACAATGCCTTCATTTTAGAGCTGAAAAATGTTTCTTGCTGCAATCTTTCTCTCTCTCCTTTACACACATTAAGGTCAGCAGTAGGAGGACACAGAGTTCTGGTTAAAGACCATGTTTAGAAAAAGACTGGGTGATCTAATTTAGGGAACAGGAAAACATTAAGCAAAGAGGGAAGCCTTGAAAGATGGAAAGAAAAAGTGGGATTACAGCTGAGTGGGAATGAAAACTTAGGAGTACGGATAAGATGGAGAAGGCATGGGGCTGTGAGAATTAAATATATATAATATTATATTATATAATATATAATATAATTAAGTACTGGTTATATAGTCGAAGAAGCTACTGGAAGATGACAAACCATGGATGATTACTTAAGAAATCTACAACAAATGGTCCAAGATGGCAGTCAAGATGTAGTAGGAACAAGATTTCCACTTTGTGGTAGTAGAGAAACTGACTGGTGGAATTAATAAAACCATTATGGGATAGTACGGCAAATTAATTTAATGGCCAGTGGTGCAGAAAAAAATGGATGGGGTCCAAAGGACAGATGGGGTATGAGAACAGCTGGGTTAGAATATGAATAACAGCTGTGGGAGGGATAATCCAAAACCAATCATTTGTCAGTGCCAAATGTTACCTGCATTTGTGCAGGACTCAGCAGTATGCAGCAGGGTAAGACTAGAGGCATGCAGAATTACAATGCAGCAAGGCTCAGACAAAACTGTGGTCTAAAATGTATTCAAAGAGGAATAGTCTGTCCAGATCAAGGGTTACATCAGTTACATTTATGTTTGCTTCTGATAGAGCTGGTGGACTTCAGGTAGATGTAAAAGACCCTATATATATATATATATATAGAAATATATATATATATATATATATATATATATATATATAAATATAAATATATATATATAAAAGTAAAAAAGTGATGCAACAAAAGAAGGGAGAACAGCTATTCTGCAGTTTAGATATTGGTTCATTTAACAATAATCCACTACATGGGTGTGACTAATGCAGGATTTACCCACAAATGGCACAATTCCACAGATGGCACAATTTGATCAAGAGGGTGAAGTCTGAGTGATTAAACAAAGCCAGGCATGGATAAATCCTGTGCTGCTCATGCCCTGTCAAGTGTTGCTATTACACAGTGAAATTATTTAAGAAAAAAAGTTTTGATTATTATTTATAAAATTATTGTATAAAAAGAATTCTGTGCTCTTCCATCTGTTTCTGTAGTCTCGGATAGGCAATATATGAACTGCATATGCTCTGTAAATGCACAGTAAATTGCTGACTTTTTGTAGTTTTTTGTTATATCTCTTGTGGAAACTATTAATGGTGCACTTACAATATCTGCATGTAGTTTTCTGACATGTCATTGAGAAATATAGTCACTAAATAAAGGAAGTTTTCTGTTTTGTGAGGCAAGAGGCTTCTTTTATTTATTTATCATTTTTTTATCAGGTTGCAGGACATGCCATGCAGCTACTTGTAGGGGTGCTCCTGGCACTGAAATTGTGAGCTTTTTTAAATCTGAAACAATTCTTCTAAAGAGCAACACTTAATACACAATAAAAAGGCAGCAACATTTTGTTCTTTGTAAGTGAACCTTGGACTTTCTAAAAACTGTCATTTACTGAATTTTGACACATTTTTGTAGTGCCTTATTTAAGAATAAAGCATAACTATTTACGGTGTTTATACAGTATCAATTTTATGGTGCATTTGGTTTATTTGTAATAAGTTTTATTTTTTAAAATTACATCAGACATTATGAACTTTATTATTGTGGCCTGAAATGTCATGTGGTTCTAGACAAGTTTAAATGTGTGAAAACTTAGTTTTAAGAAAGTCCAAAGTTCATGTACAAAGGATGAAGGTGCTTAACTACTTTTCAGTCATATATTATGTATTGTTCTTGTGAAGAAGTAGAGGTCTTCCATTTCATGTTGTAATTCTTGTTGGTCTCTGTCTTGTTCTCTGGTTACCTGGTAGCTTTTTTTTAATGCACTGCAATGTCGCCTCACAGTAAAGACGTTGTCCTGTTCGATTCTCAGCTAGGGCATCTTCTGTGTGGAGACATGAGTGAATGGGCGTACCTTCGTTGAAGGTTGTGCGTCAGGGCTGGCAACTCGGCACATAAAAATCTACTGCCAATCATTAGCGGACCGGAGTTCCGCTGTTGTGACCCCTAACCGGGAAAAGCAGAAAGACACAAAAACAACTGCAATGTTATGAACTATGGAGCTTACTACCGAGGGAACAGTGGTGCAATGGATAGTGTTGTCTCCTCACAGTGAGAGGTTCCCCAGTTTTATTCTCAGCTGGGATACTTTCTGTGTGGAGTCTGCATGTCCTCCCTGTATTTGTATGGGTTTGCTCCAGGTGCTCTGGTTTCCTTCCACGTTCCAAAGACATGCAGTAGGTGGACTGGACACACTAAATTGGCCATAGATGTGAGTGTGTGGTGTGGATGAACTACCACAGCACAGCTAGTCACACTGCGGTGTAAACCTTGTCTCTAGAAGATTGTTATTGTTGAAGTGACACCCTGACCCCATGTGCAAAAATGGGAAAAAGGGGATATGGATGGATGGATTTTTTTTTTTTTACTTCTTAAACTGCCGAGTAGTGTCGCAGAGAAAGTGAACTTACTGAACTACCTCCTGTGGGGAATGTTTAATTTACAATGAGCTTGCTGATTAGTTTGTCCAATCAGCATGCACATTTTGAAATGTTAATGTCCCTTTACTGTACATTTACCATCACAGCACCTGCACAAATGTTCTGCAAATGTAAGCAACAAAACCAGAAGCAGGAAAATAAATGTCAATAGATTTTTATGAATAAATGTAACAACCTTTATTTTCCAGTTACAAATAGGACCACATTTCATATATTCATGTGCATTGACATGAATCTAGCTCAAGTACAAACCAAACAAACCATCACATCATGAATTAGTTGGCGTGACGGCCTTACAGGCATATATTTTTGTTCTGTTCCTCATGAAATTTGTGGTTTTCTGGCACAACGTAAAGGAATGAAATCACTAAATAATTACAGGCATTTGAATTTCAGACTTCATATCCTTCAGAAAAATGCATGCTGAAGCATAACCTCTTACTTCCGAAGAAATTGACCAAGTTAAGTAGAATCTGCCTTTGTCAGACCTGAACTGGTTTGGGTTGATGTCCCTGTTTATTAATTTGATAATAATCCTTTCCACAACCTTGCAGATGAGGCTGGTCATGCATATGAGTCTATAATTACCTGGGTCACTGACATCTCACCTCTCTGCATGGGGATGACAGTTGGTGCTCTCCATTCATCAGGCACAAATTCTGTTTGAAGGCTAATATTAAATAGCCCCAGTAGAGCGTCTCAAAAAATATGGTCCTGGTTTGTAACTGGAGAGAAAAGCAGGTCATGTTATTCATAAAAATATACTGCCATGTACTGTCCTGCTAACAGGTTAGTGCATAAAGCTGTCATAGTACCCATCCTCAAAGTCAGGCATGCACCTGAGAAAGTGGGTTTGGCATAATGGCTAAGGTTGCCACCTCAGAGACACAAGGTACAGGGTTCAATTCTGGCCAAGGGTTGTTGGCCAGATTTAAAATAGCCCTTAAGGGCAGTTAGCTTAGTATTTACCTATGAACCTATAGGAATATACAGGCAGCCCATTATGTTATCTGGCCCCAGTGAAATGGCTTCATGGTCTTGGACAGTGCCTTGAGGACTTGCTCTTGGGGAATTTTGGGTCGGTGTAGATGTGGGTATGTGACATGAGAATATAGAAGGGGAGAGGGAGTGAAGTTTGAGCTAACTTTGTCCACTTGTACATCTGCTATGTCCTCTGGGTCTCATTACGTGACATCATTTAAAGATAGCTTTTTGCAGTACTGGGAATTGTTTGAGTTTTCTAACACTGTTAAAGAAGGCTTTGTGGTTATACTTCACCTGGGTAGCTATATTTACCTCATACATGGCTTTTGTTAATTTGATTACTGTCTAGAGTCTCCTGTTAAGTTTAGCAGGAGTCTTTTTAGCATTATGAAAGTTAAATTTATTTTTGCATGCAATGATTTTTGCTCTTTTATTATACAGCCTGTTTATATCTGGGTTCCACAAGTTAGGTTTATTCTTACGTTTTGCACTGCATTTTCTTTGGAGGGGGACAGATGCGTCTATGCAGCTATTTAGATGTGCACTAAATTTCAAATATCGAAAGACGGGATAAACAAGTACATGTTGGGATAATTACATTTCCCCTATCCATGTGGGCCATTAGTTTGCATTACCAATGTTAATGGAATATCACCGGATATTAAATGTGACCATTGATAATGGCATACTGCAGGGTATTACATGCAGTGGATAATAATGAAATATCACATGACATGTTGCTAATGATAATGGAGTAAATAAGATATTACATGTGATTGTTGGTAACTGGGTATCACAGGATATTCCACCAGATAAGACACAATGGAATACCATGGCATATTGCAAGATATTACATGTGCCAGATAAGGAAGTATCACAGGACATTACATGTGGCTAATAATAATGGAGTAAATAGGATGTTGCATGTGACTGATGGTAACTGGGTATCACAGGATATTCCACGAGATAGGAGACAATGGAGTACCATGGCATATTGCATATAACTGATGACATTGAAGTAACACAGCATATTCCATGTCACTGATTATAATGGACTATCACTGTGATAATGCAGCAGCACAGGATATTGCAAATGAATGATAAAATAATATCGCAGGACATTACATGACTGATGCTAATGGAGTATCATAGGATATTACATGTGACAACCGATAATGGAGTAACACACAATATTACATGTGACTGATGACAATGGAATGTAATGGGACAGTCCATGTGACTGATAATGGAGTATCGCAGGATATCACATGTGACCAGTGAAAACGATGTAGCATGGGATATTACATGTGATATGGCATTTAAGAATGGTTGGATTCCAGCTGTTACAAAATTGGTATACACTTTAGCTTACAGTGGATTATTAGTAATGCAAGTACCCAACACAATTTTATTCCCCAACTGGGGGGAAATATGTTGCAAAACTCATATCTATAGTTTCTTTCCATTCTTCCAAATGAGATCAAAAGTCTGCCAATGCACAGTGAAAAGGTTTGTGGGTCGCATACTTATAATTGTATGTCCTGTGCAAGGATGATCTCTGAAACATTGTCGTATGTACTGGACATTACATGACTAAGTGAATCCTACATAACTGGATATCACAACAAACACCTTATGTTACTATGCTTCTGGACTTTCACAAATACTTCTCATTGATTACTGGCAATTTACCTGATTGACGATAAACAAATAATGGAATTAAGGGCCCTTTGCCAATACATGTAAATTATTATGCACCTCCTCACTGCCCAAGTACACATGAACTGTTTTATGTCCTCCGCATTCTAAATAAAGCAGAGAATCTATCAAGGATGCTCACTCTCTTCCATGTTCTTTACATTTGCAGTGAAGACATTAGTGGTACAGCTAAGAGAAAATCCTCACTGACCACAACCATATATGTACACCCAAGTGGTTTGAAGATAAATGCATTGTTTGGCAGTTTGAACTGAAACACATCTTATTTTTTTCAGAGTTATGCTTGGTTCTACAACACTCTGCTATGACATCAGTTGAGATACTGGGCCTCTTCCTGCTCAACGAGGCCTGTATTAGAGAACAAAATTATCAACAATAAGGTTTAACTGACCCAAATATCTGGGCACACTACTAATGACAATGAAGAGGATACTGCTAAGTTTCTTCCAGGCACCCTTGTATAGTGACCTGTACAACTTAATACTCTAATGGAAAGAACTATTCCTGCCATTTTTAATTAAGTTAGCCCATAGAAAGAACTACTCCCACCATTTGTAATTAAGTCATACCACTTAATATGATGCTCCCTTTTCTGCTCCAGCTTCCATTTACAAGGTTGCCTCAACAGCCAAAATGTTGCCGTGGGTTATACATACAATGTACAACCCCCTGGTAAACAAGAGAAAAGACGTGCTGCTGACAAAGCAGTGCTAATTTTCTTGAACTTCCATCCTTAAACAGGCGGCATTCTTATTAAGGAGGAATTTCAATCTAATCTGTAAGCAGATGTAGGCATCTCTCACACGGGAATATTCAAGGAAAAAACTGCATCCCCTCATGGTATGAAATCTGTCAGAAATGACAGTAAGATCTTGATCAAGACTTGAGGTAGGCATAAGCCCAGAAAGGATAAGGCAAGTTAGGGAGATCATGGAACTCTGAAGATGTCCAGACAGACAACAGCCTAGCCTTTCAGTCTAACTGGCAATCACAGGAAATGTTTCTGCACAGATGTGCATTAAGTAGGGTCTTTTAAGTTTAAAGCTTCTCATTGTTTGAAAATAATTCTGGCCCTTACTCTTCTGTACTATTAAAGCAGTTCTTACAGGTAAAATTCAACTTTTTGAAACATGCGCTTCATCAGATTCTCACATAAGACCACCAAAAGGCACTGGTTACACAAATATACACATGGGTCTGTTCCATCCAAGTCTCAAAAATGTTTAAATGTTTTCTTTCACCGTCCCCTTTCAGTAAAAAAAGGAATACTTACAAATCTAAAAAATGACTACCAGATCTAAGATATACATTTTATAATGCTCTGACAGCTTGCAGGATAACACTTTGATGGCAATCACTCATTTCATATCATTAAAAAATGTCAAATCCCCTTCTGTAGGTTAAAATAACAGATGTGATCTTTGCTAGCACTGTTCATAACAAAATAACCCATATGCAAACACAACACTGTCCTGCCCTGTTACACAAAAACTGTGGGGTTAAAAAAGAAGGAAGACACTATAGCTGCACCTAGAACTCAACTCCCACCTCTGGATGACATTCATTTTTTGCTACTGGTTAAGCACACCTCCATCAACATGTTTTCCCAAGACTATTAGATTGGATTAGACAGGCATCACTTACTCTTTTAGTGATTATTTTCAGATTAAGCAATTCTCTGACAGTAACTCCAACACAGAAATGGCATGTCATAATTACTGGTCGTCTAAAGTAACAGTATCTGCAGGCCAACTGATGTTGGTCTGCCTTTTTGTTATGACTGGAAATAGCAGGGTAGGGGATATCACCATCGATATTCATAGCATTTCATTTAAAACAAATTTGTAGTAATGGTGTGCATTCTTAGGTTGGTTAACACTTGTTTTTGGCAGAATGATGGTACATACAGCAACTGTTATCAATTATTCAGTGGGCAAAATTCTTTAGATGGACCAAATTTTTTACATACTTTCTCTTTTACAGCTACTTAATAATTTGATGGCAAACCTTCATTATAAATCACACACTAAAACCAATTTCCTTCTGAAGGAAGTGGTAAACTTGGGATTTATAGGATATGGTTATCTACTTCTCAGCTTAGATAGCACAAGTTGTTTTTGCCAAAGTAAAGTCCAGTAACCACCTCATTTAACTGAATGTAATACTCTGTGTAGTTCAAACAAATTTTGAAAACCACTAGACTAATACAGAATTTCAGACAGCTGGTCTTTCTTCTGTTGTGAGTCTCTCATCACTGGGTATCCTTAGGCTTCATGGTAGCTGCTTGTTGCTCACAGAAAATGAATTTTACTTAGTATGCAAAGACATTATGTTTTTGAGGGATGCAAGGATTTAACTAACATGGAGGCCTCACTCCAATAAAAGGACACAAGACAGTGGGCATCACACATTCCAAAAGAGTCTACACTAACCCACTGCACAATATCTTACACTGTAGCTGTAAAAAGTTATTGCCAAAGCCTCCTAGATCCAGGAAGACTACTAGATCTCAGTGAAAATATAACACCACATCAACTTCTGGCATACTACCAACAAAGAGCAACCAGGATTTAAGTAATTTCAAATCCATTATGCCAGACTACTCTACAAATAAAAATGTTTTAGTGATTAATGACTCTACAATCAAACATTCCATCTGTCTTCGATGGACAAAGACACAGTGATGGAGAACTGTCTTTCAGATGCCAAGATCGCTAACATTTCAGGAGACCTTAAGGTACCTTTGGCTGGCAAATATGACTATGTTGGAGTGAATGACTTGGCATGCAAAACTCTGAGGGATATGCAGAGAGGCATGTTAGCACACTCCATGCAAATCACAAATGCAGGGAACATTCTGGTCCTGAGAGGGATCCTTCCTTCCTTCCCAAGAATAATGACAGAGTACAAAGACAAAATACGTAGCATGAACAATTGGTTAAATATTTGGTACCAGATCCAATAGGTGTCAACATGAAATGAGAAGCTAGACAGTCATACTTGCTCTGCAGTTGACAGCCTGCAGCTCTTGTTCCAAGCCTTCAACATACTGGCTAAGGCTTTGCTGCAGTCATAGTGCCTTTTTAGTTTGAGTCCAGCTGATGAACATGCCAACATAACTAACATATTAAATCCAAAACAGGATCACTGCTCAATTCCAGAAGTCTCAACAACAAATTGTTCAACACTGAGGCCTTCCTGTATTTGAAGCACCTCCATGTTTGAGTAATTACTGAAACTTCTAAAGACTCACGAAAGTAGTAAACCAGACCAATAAACAAAACCCAAGTCCGCTGACAGAGGCAATAATCCAACTGGGTGGTACTTCGAACTTTTTATTCACGAACAAACAGCAAATTAATCCAAAAGTGCAAAACAGGAGTGCAAGACAAGCGCTTTCGCCCGGATACCTTCCAGGCTTTTTCAAGTCAAAACACATAATAGCATTCAGCTGTTGTTTAAATAGCTGCATTAATTAGTCACATGCTTAAAAAAATATATGTGTTTGTATACACAATATTACTTTACTTAAAACATTAATTAAAATCATTCTGTTAGGACAAATATCGACATTGAACATTGTAAAAAATGGAATCATGAAAGCATATAGTTACAGATTGAACCTTTAAGTACTTAAAAATTAATAAAAACTTTTGAATTTATTTCCTTATTAAACTGGTTAAAGTGCATAGTGCTTTGTATACTACTAGGCAAACTGCACAAGAGAATAACTGACCAGCGTAAACAGCAAGTCGCCAGTGCTTATTCTCTTCTTGAAATAATTACAGTTCACTGATTAAGAATATACAACTAGTGTAATGATCATTATTAAAAATTAAACATACAGAACATATTTGAAAAATTCATGTGCTTGCCTCTTGAATCTACTGTGCCTTAAAAATGAACCAGTAATCAAACTCAATACAAACCATAATTTCTACATCAAATTACAGTTAATCACAATAACAAATCTTTTGTGTAAGCTTTGTTTTTTTAAAAATATAAAATAGTAAACAAGTAAAGGATACAGTAATAAATAATGTACTTTGAGCTAGTATATACAGAAGAATTAATGTTGTCACAACCTAGCCCTCCTAAGCTTTAAAACAGGAGCAATACTTAAGTTACCATTAAGACCTGGAATTTTTCCTGCATCAAGTTTGAGCTGCCAAATCAGCTCCCTATACTCTAATGTGGATTCCCAGTCACCCCCTCTAACATTAGGGTTCACTTGCTCAAGGATTATGAATTTTAATTTGTAATCCGGACATACAAGAGAGTGTTTGAAAAAGGCATTGCTTTCTTTCTTCTTTTCTATGTCATAGGTGTGTTCATATAATCTTTTTCTGAGTTCTCTTTCAGTTTTTCCAACATAAAAACTTCTGCAAGTGATACACACCCCTAAATAAATCACCCCTTTTGTGCCACATGAGAAATGTCTAGGGGAACTTAGTTTTATGTGTCGGGCCTTTAAATATATGCATGGACTGTTGATTATTAAAGTACATTGCTTGCAGGCACCACACTTGTAGGTACCTTTTTTGTGATGCAGTTCTCTCATGGGTGCCAGTGGTCTTCTCTCAAAAATTTCCTTCAAATTTTGTCCTCTTTTTCTCACAAATTTTGGTTTGTTAGTTATTATAGACTTAAAATCTTCGTTACCTGCTAAAACAAACCAATATTTGGAGATTATATTCTCTATTTGGTGAGAATTGTCCGAAAAAGTGTATGTGAAACTACTCAGGTTACCATCAAAACTGTTAACCAATTGTTGAGATTCGTGATTACTGGTGTAGAGGTTACCTAGTAAAGGTGTGTACAAAGAATCCCTCTTATTTACTACCTCCTTAGCCATGGTTTCAACAAGATTGTCCGGGTATCCCCTCTCAGAAAACATCTTGTGTAGTTTTTTTATTTCATTTAAGAAATCAATTGAACTACTACACATTCTGGAGGCTCTTATTAATTGTCCCTTCACTATTCCTTTCTTTTGATGGAATGGGTGCTGGCTGTTGTAATGTAGTAAAGAATTTGAAAAGGAGGGTTTCCTGTACACCTTAGAATGTATTTCTGAGTTTTGATCTTCCCTATATATTGTTACATCCAAATAGTGCAATTCATTCTTGCTGATGCTGTGAGTAAAATTCAAAAAATCGGTAGTTGAATTTATATATTCAAGAAAAGACATCAAATGGTCTTCTGTACCTTCCCAAATGATGCAAATATCATCCAGGTATCTACAATAATAAATAAGATGTCGTGTCCACTCAGTGTCAAAAATATATGTTTGCTCCCACCTGTGCAACACCACATTGGCATATATAGTTGCACAGGAGGCACCCATAGCTACCCCTCTTAGCTGTTTAAACAATTCGCCATTAAAGAAAATGTAATTATTTTCTAATACTATACCCATCATTTCAAGTATTAAGTTTGAAAAGGTGTTACCTAAATTTGTTTCTTTTTTGAAAAAGTCACCAAACAGTTCCAACCCGGTGTCATGAGGGATACTTGGAAACAAATCTTTAATATCTACAGTGACCATAAGAGTAGTGGGAGAACATTTCTCTACCGGAAATTTTCTTAGAAATTCCCACGAATCCTTGCATACATGTGTAAGAGCGGGTATATACTGCTTAGTAATGTGGTCAATAAACTTAGCAATAGGTTCTGTTATACCCCCAGCACCAGAAACAATGGGTCTAAAATTTAATGGATCAATTCCTTTATGGGTTTTTGGAATTCCAAAAATTACAGGGGTTGTGGGTTTGTTAACTAATAGAAAATTGTACAATTTCTCATTGATAAAACCTTGCAACAGGTGATCGTATAGAGCATATTTTATCTTGGCCAATGCAATATTGTGTTCGTTACGAGAAACTAGGCAGTATTGTGTCTCGTCATGCAATAAATGATGCATGTGTGCCTCATAATCAGAGTCGTAGATAAGAACCATCCCCCCACCTTTGTCAGGTTTCATAATCCTGATCTTTTCCTTTTGTAACATGTTTAAGTATTCAAGCTCATGTGGTTCAAAATTCGTTTGTCCAGATATACTTGTATCGCAATAAATACTGCGTAAATCCTGCTCAGTTAATTCTTCATAAATTTTAAGTAATGGGTGTGTAGGAGGGTTGAAAGTACTTTTCCTGTTTAGACCTGTGAGAATGGGTGTGTTCCCTTTAAAAAAATACTTTAAATTAAGTCCTCTTGTGAAAAGCTTCAGATCTATCAGTAATTTAGATAGATCTGCTCTGCTAGTTGGTACAAAGTGTAAGCCTTTAGTGAAAATATTAAAGGCTATGTCACTAATTGGTGTGTCTGTGTAATTATATACAGTGTAATTATTCCTTCTGTATAAAGTGCAATTAGTTTCATTGGTAATTTCAATGGTGCTATACTGCTGCATTGAGTTACCTGAAATAGGAAGATTTGTGAAAATAAAGGGGACTGCACTAGTATTCCGACTGCAGTTTGGAGTTAATAACGTTTGTTGTTCCAAGCCCACCCCGTCCTTTGTGGTTTTGAAGCCCAGGCCCCGGGCCTCCCGGGGGCCTGGGAAAAATCCTGGTTGTATTGCCTTCTACCCTTCTCCGCCAAGCGTTCACTACGGCGGGGGGCTTCATTGGGATTGTTCTGAAAAACTTCATCCCTGTTGTTTTCAACAATACTATCTGTTCTCATATTAGTTCTAACTCTGTTATGGCAAGGGTAAGCTATTTCATCCCTGTACTCATGCAGATCCCTTTCCAATTTTCTTATCTTCCTGTTCATAATCTTAGCACAAAATTGGTCAACGTCATCGAAAACTTTAGTATAATCATGCTTGACCATAGCAAAATCATTGTCAGAAGTAACAGATTCATTTAAAACATTTAGTTCATTAGTAAGCATAGTAGATTTATTTTCATACTCAGTAATCATAAGTTCTAAAACTTCTAAACCTGCTCTGTCAAATATATCACAAAGCTGTTTATAGTGTGCTGTTCCATATTTCACATAATTAGGGAATTTAAAAAATCTCAGTCCTTTTGGGATCCGTTTGACCCTAATACATTCCCTTAAATAGTCTATCTCCATTTGATTACTTTTTAGACTATATAACTTATTTTTAAATTCATCAAACTCTGATTCAATCGAAAAAGAGTTGATGGAATTCACAGTACCTTTGTGAAAATTAAAAGATTGGTTAGTCCAGTTAGCAAAGTTGAAGTCCTTCTGCTTTTCTTTCGACCCTTTCTGACGTGTAGCGTTTTCATTTCGGTTGTTAGAAGCCCTCGCAGTCTCTGTTGTATCATTATTGCCATTAGAGACTGGGACTGCAGTTTTTTTATTATGAGAGTCTAAATTAAAAGTTTTATGACTGTTGCTCGATTCAGAGCTAATAGTGATGTTAGCCGTTCCGTTTTGTTGCTCCTTCATAAGCCCTTTCAGTTCCGTTAACATGTTAAGAACCTGGTTGAACTCTGCCCGAGTAACAGGAAGTTCATTCTCAGTTTCCTGAAGCAGACGTGGTGTAACCGCTGGGTTGAACGCCTCTGCAGTTGCGGTCATGGTGCAGGACACAGCTAAAGACTCACGAAAGTAGTAAACCAGACCAATAAACAAAACCCAAGTCCGCTGACAGAGGCAATAATCCAACTGGGTGGTACTTCGAACTTTTTATTCACGAACAAACAGCAAATTAATCCAAAAGTGCAAAACAGGAGTGCAAGACAAGCGCTTTCGCCCGGATACCTTCCAGGCTTTTTCAAGTCAAAACACATAATAGCATTCAGCTGTTGTTTAAATAGCTGCATTAATTAGTCACATGCTTAAAAAAATATATGTGTTTGTATACACAATATTACTTTACTTAAAACATTAATTAAAATCATTCTGTTAGGACAAATATCGACATTGAACATTGTAAAAAATGGAATCATGAAAGCATATAGTTACAGATTGAACCTTTAAGTACTTAAAAATTAATAAAAACTTTTGAATTTATTTCCTTATTAAACTGGTTAAAGTGCATAGTGCTTTGTATACTACTAGGCAAACTGCACAAGAGAATAACTGACCAGCGTAAACAGCAAGTCGCCAGTGCTTATTCTCTTCTTGAAATAATTACAGTTCACTGATTAAGAATATACAACTAGTGTAATGATCATTATTAAAAATTAAACATACAGAACATATTTGAAAAATTCATGTGCTTGCCTCTTGAATCTACTGTGCCTTAAAAATGAACCAGTAATACGAAACTCAATACAAACCATAATTTCTACATCAAATTACAGTTAATCACAATAACAAATCTTTTGTGTAAGCTTTGTTTTTTTAAAAATATAAAATAGTAAACAAGTAAAGAATACAGTAAAAAATAATGTACATTGAGCTAATATATACAGAAGAGTTAGTGTTGTCACAACCTAGCCCTCCTAAGCTTTAAAACAGGAGCAATACTTAAGTTACCATTAAGACCTGGAATTTTTCCTGCATCAAGTTTGAGCTGCCAAATCAGCTCCCTATACTCTAATGTGGATTCCCAGTCACCCCCTCTAACATTAGGGTTCACTTGCTCAAGGATTATGAATTTTAATTTGTAATCCGGACATACAAGAGAGTGTTTAAAAAAGGCATTGCTTTCTTTCTTCTTTTCAATGTCATAGGTGTGTTCATATAATCTTTTTCTGAGTTCTCTTTCAGTTTTTCCAACATAAAAACTTCCGCAAGTGATACACACCCCTAAATAAATCACCCCTTTTGTGCCACATGAGAAATGTCTGGGGGAACTTAGTTTTATGTGTCGGGCCTTTAAATAGATGCATGGACTGTCAATTATTAGAGTACATTGCTTGCAGGCACCACACTTGTAGGTACCTTTTTTATGATGCTGTTCTCTCATGGGTGCCAGTGGTCTTCTCTCAAAAATTTCTTTCAAATTTTGTCCTCTTTTTCTCACAAATTTTGGTTTGTTAGTTATTATAGACTTAAAATCTTCGTTACCTGCTAAAACAAACCAATATTTGGATATTATATTCTCTATTTGGTGGGAATTGTCTGAAAAAGTGTATGTGAAACTACTCCGGTTACCATCAAAGTTATTAACCAATTGTTGAGATTCGTGATTGCTGGTGTGGAGGTTACCTAGTAAAGGTGTGTACAAAGAATCCTTCTTATTTACTACCTCCTTAGCCATGGTTTCAACAAGATTGTCCGGGTATCCCCTCTCAGAAAACATCTTGTGTAGTTTTTTTATTTCATTTAAGAAATCCATTGAACTACTACACATTCTGGAGGCTCTTATTAATTGTCCCTTCACTATTCCTTTCTTTTGGTGGAATGGGTGTTGGCTGTTGTAGTGTAATAAAGAATTTGAAAAGGAGGGTTTCCTGTACACCTTAGAATGTATTTCTGAGTTTTGATCTTCCCTATATATTGTTACATCCAAATAGTGCAATTCATTTTTACTGATGCTGTGAGTAAAATTCAAAAAATCAGTGGTTGAATTTATGTATTCAAGAAAAGACATCAAATGGTCTTCTGTACCTTCCCAAATGATGCAAATATCATCCAGGTATCTACAGTAATAAATAAGATGCCGTGCCCATTCAGTGTCAAAAATATATGTTTGCTCCCACCTGTGCAACACCACATTGGCATATATAGTTGCACAGGAGGCACCCATAGCTTCCCCTCTTAGCTGTTTAAACAATTCGCCATTAAAGAAAATGTAATTATTTTCTAATACTATACCCATCATTTCAAGTATTAAATTTGAAAAAGTGTTGCCTAGATTTGTTTCTTTTTTGAAAAAGTCACCAAACAGTTCCAACCCTATGCCATGAGGGATACTTGGAAACAGATCTTTAATATCTACAGTGACCATAAAAGTAGTGGGAGAACATTTTTCTACCGGAAATTTTCTTAGAAATTCCCACGAATCCTTGCATACATGTGTAAGAGCGGGTATATACTGTTTAGTAATGTGGTCAATAAACTTAGCAATAGGTTCCGTTATACCCCCAGCTTACACAAAAGATTTGTTATTGTGATTAACTGTAATTTGATGTAGAAATTATGGTTTGTATTGAGTTTCGTATTACTGGTTCATTTTTAAGGCACAGTAGATTCAAGAGGCAAGCACATGAATTTTTCAAATATGTTCTGTATGTTTAATTTTTAATAATGATCATTACACTAGTTGTATATTCTTAATCAGTGAACTGTAATTATTTCAAGAAGAGAATAAGCACTGGCGACTTGCTGTTTACGCTGGTCAGTTATTCTCTTGTGCAGTTTGCCTAGTAGTATACAAAGCACTATGCACTTTAACCAGTTTAATAAGGAAATAAATTCAAAAGTTTTTATTAATTTTAAGTACTTAAAGGTTCAATCTGTAACTATATGCTTTCATGATTCCATTTTTTACAATGTTCAATGTCGATATTTGTCCTAAGAGAATGATTTTAATTAATGTTTTAAGTAAAGTAATATTGTGTATACAAACACATATATTTTTTTAAGCATGTGACTAATTAATGCAGCTATTTAAACAACAGCTGAATGCTATTATGTGTTTTAACTTGAAAAAGCCTGGAAGGTATCCGGGCGAAAGCGCTTGTCTTGCACTCCTGTTTTGCACTTTTGGATTAATTTGCTGTTTGTTCGTGAATAAAAAGTTCGAAGTACCACCCAGTTGGATTATTGCCTCTGTCAGCGGACTTGGGTTTTGTTAATTACTGAAACTTGTTTTAAATGTTAATAAAGCACTCTCTCCATAGCTAGGTTTTGCATCTACTATGTCTTCAGACTCAGTGGCAGCTGTGATGGTATCTCCATACTTGCTGGGGGGCCACATCACCTCTAGACAGATTCCCAGGGACCCACAAACACAGCTCTCACTTTATAGCCTGTTACAGGGCAACCTCTGTGTCGTTGATAGTCATGTAAGGTTCTTAAATGTAATCAGTGAACTACCTATAAACAAAAATTTAATTATTTTGGGAGACTTTCACTACTCATAAACCTATATTTCAAATGTAGGATACATCCAAAAGTTCTTTGCTTCATGAACAAAAGCTCTCTGGAACAGATTATAAAACCCACTAGAGAGCCTAATATTCTTGACTTGATCCTTACAAATATACTTTCACTCATGCACTACTTCACTGGAATCTCCTTCCCTGGTTAAGTCTGTTTACAAACTAGTCATCTTAAAGATTAAAGCCTCTAAACCTGACAATATCAATATGATTGACAGTGATTAGAAAATGTACAAATCTCACCAAATTCTATGATAAAGTTTCAATACTCACTTATTCTAGATTAATGTCAGACTTTACCTAAGCAGGGAAATACACAAGAGTTCAATGCCCACTTAGATAAATGTATACAACAGCTAGTATGCGTCAGATCTAAATAGAATGTAAAATTTAAAATGAAACCCCTTGCTAGTCCACCAGTGTAAACTTTACAATACAAGAAAAAAAAAACTCCCCAAAATATACATCAGATCTAATGACTGTCAAATCAAGGATGACATTGGAAAATTGACTAAAAGTTAAAAATATATATATATTAGGACTATTAAGGCAGGCCATTAACTTGAGTTAGCATATGAAACCAAGGACAACAACAAAGCTTTCTTTCATTATGTGTTATGAAAGAAAGAAATTTCACCCAACAATGCTCAGAATTTATTCAAGATGGGATTATTAACTCTGCCCCAGTAGACATTGCAAATATACCAGCTAACAAATTCAGTCCCAACTTCACTCTGGAAATGAAGAGTCAACCCCACTTACCCATGACTCCCTCAGCCCCCCCCCCCATCAGCAACACCAAAGTTCATGTACTAAAGGTACACTCATAGGCTAAAATTACTTCTTGCATGGTACTTGATAATATACATTGCTGTTTAATAAATAGTACCATGCAAGTACTTATGGAAGAACTCAAACTAACCTGACATTCAGTGCACATTAACGATGATGTCACTTCACAACGGTGGTCACATCACTGATCGTGGGAATTACAGGCCCATCAGCCTGACGACCCTCATATGCAAAGCCATGGAGCATATTGTAACTAACCTGATTAACTACAGCATTAAAAATCTCATCAGGCTAGAGCTGCAGCAGTTTGGCCATGTCAAGGGTAGATCCTTTCCAATAAAACTGGTTAACAGTCTTTGAAAGAGTAACACAAGCTACTGACACAGCAGCCATGCTGTACAGACAGCATACCTTGATCTGGCCAAGGTCTTTGGCACTACACTAGGATAGATAGGGGTCTTTTTATAATGCATTGAGCATACTATGTAGTAAGATGGATAGCAAACTGGCTGAAGAACAGAATCCATACAATGTGGGTAGCAGGTGCTTGGGACTTCTTTTATTTAGCATTTACTTTTATGATTTCCAGACTATTAACTAGGACCTCTGGCTAACCAGGTTTGTAAATGACTGCAAATTGTGAGTCATTGTCAAGCAACTGTTCGATACCCAAAGCAGTGTGACAAGAACGCTGATATGCTAGTAATGGGCTTAAATTAAATCCTAATGCATGCAATATTATTCTGTTAGGTAAATTATTCCTCCTTCCAGCATATGACATAAAATACTCTACTTTAAAATGAGAAAGTAGTTAGAGATCTTGGTACTTTGGTCAAAAAATTCTTTCTCCTTTAATTGTCATGCAACAACAGAAGTCAGGAAGCACTAGCACAGCTGATCAACAAGGAGATACCTTCAAAATCCAAACAGGTCACTTTCCAATTATATTCAGCACTGATTATGCCAATTATTGAATGCAATGTCCTCTCTGGAATGTAGCCTACCAGACTAACAAGACACCAGAGGCTCCTAACCAAGGAGCTCACCTGTTTAAAAACCCTAAGCTACCGGAAAAGTCTGGAAGCACTGCCACTTTATTCAGTATCTTACGGACTTCCGAGGGGAGACCTATGCCTTGCCTTTCAAGCCATTAGGGACTCTGTGTTCCTTGATCTTTTGAATCTCCATGAATGGAATAATCCACAAGGGATCTAAATCTCCACCATCAAGTAAATAAAACAATGTAGAGAGAGATTCATTATACAGCACCTTTCCCATCTCTGGAATTGACTTCCACTGCAAATTAATCAGTGTAATACATTAGCTGCCTTAAACCAGGAACTGAATGTCTAGGCAGGTATTCACAAATTCAGCCCTGGCCTGACACTCCTCGACAAAGGAGGTTCAGTTTAAGGGTGGGTACTGGCCGGTATAAATGGTCACAAGAGCCAATTGCTTGTATTTCCTATTACCTGATGATACCTTATAGTAAAGCCTTGATAAATACAGTCCTGCAATAAGTAATGAAATTGTATTTGTCTAGAACTGCTACGTTATAGTATTTTCAGCCAATGGTCAGAAGCTGTGTACATAAAAATCAGAGACAGCTTAATTTAGCCCTCAAAATTTATGATGGGAGATGGCTTTATATTAAATAAATAGTCCTTCACTTAAAACGCATCAAACATTTTAAGAATGAGATCAATGAAGCATGCAAGAAAGGAAGTTTTCTCCTTAAACTCGCATCCAAGATCTCAAAGTGGAGGGGCTGAGCATGAATAGCTAACTGAAAGCAGCAGCATTTTAGAGCTCCATAAAACTAGTTAAATAAGACAGGAAAAATATTCTTTTTTTTTCTTCAAAGTATAAAATCTTATAAAGGACTAATTTACATAATCAGAAATTTTGGTGAAGTTTTACAAATAATTTCCTGTCAAAAAGCTTGGAGATGTATTCACTTGTTAAAATAAGCAACTCAAGCAATTCTCACCAGGATGCTGCCTTAAAGAAGTAACTACAACAGATGGCATCTACCCTGCAAGAGTTGTTTTTGAAGATGGATGATTTTAAACAGAACCTAGAAAATCTTAAAACAAGCAGTCAAAACCAGACTGACACCGTCAAGGAAATGCTACAACACCACCAGACAAGGATAACAGGAATATAGGTTTCTGTAAATGACTTAGAAAGCAGACTTAAGGAAGAGGAAACACAGAAAGATTCTTAAACAAAACACTTGGTTGGTTAATAAAGTAGATGACTTGGAAAATAGGGAGAGGAGAAATAACATCAGGATTTTCAGATTACCTGAAACACAGAAGGTGAGGATATTATTTCCTTTTTATCAAGCTAGATCCCTGACTTTTTAAATTTAAAAGAAGGACTTTCCTTTGGCATTGAAAGGGTGCACAGACCTCTTGGGAAACCTGCTACTAACTCAAACTCTCCTCCTAGGTCAATAATTATCAAATTTCTTTCATACTTGGACAAGGAACTGATTTGAAGATCTGCTTGGAGGAAGGCACCTCTAAATTATAAACAGAGCCTGATAAGATTTGATAACGACTATTCATCTAGAATAATGGAACAAAGGAAAAACGTGTGGCCAATGATAAAGTTTCTGAAACAAAATAACATCAAGGCACAACTTGCATATCCAACTAAGATAAGAATACTGTATGCCAACGAGATGAGGACTTTTATTGACTTAGAGGAAGCCTCTTCATTTATTAAAACTAATATTGTGATTACGTCAGGGGCGGCTCGTGGCATCGGACTGCCGGACTGCAGCCCCCTCAGCTCAGTTGTTTAGAACTTTAGTTTATTTTTTTAATGTAAAAAAAAAAAAATCTTTTTTTCCACTTTAAATTTCGAGTCTGCGACTCGAAAGTACGCGCATGCGCATTGCGCACTTCAATCGCAACAGCGTTTTTTTTAAATTCTTGCGCTGTTTTCATTGCAGCTCGGAGGAGCAATGAAGGCATCATTGTGATGCCCAGAAGTCTATGCGGTTGAGACACAAACCGCATAGATATGGAAGGGGCTCGGACTGCGACGTCCGCAGGCACGTCATGACGTGCATGCTGGGCAAATGCTGCTGATAGGTTGTCGCTCTCTTCCCGGGCTTTATGTGCTGGGAAAAGAGCGAGAATCAGTCAGTTTTAGGCGTTGGACCTGATTATCACATTGTGACCTTTTTTTCCGGCTATTTAGTTTGATTGAAAACATTTTTTTTTT
>NC_056744.1:1704903333-1704923333 GCF_019279795.1 Protopterus annectens
TACTACTACTGCACTTCTATAATGTATTTATATATATATCTATATATATATATATCTATATATATATATCTATATATATATATATATATATATATATATATATATATATATATATATTTTTTTTTTGCCAGTATATTGTCTGAGAGTAGCTATAATTATAAGAAAATGAAAAACATAACAAAACATTTTCAATTAGGGTAGAATGCTTGAATTAGAATAATCTAAAAATAAGCAGGCAGTGTACTACACATGCCGTGTGTTTTAAATCAGTATCTGTGGTACTTGAATACTTCAGAATCAGTACATGTGAAATGGAAATGTGTATTGGTCTGGGACTGGTACTCTGTATGCATCCTCCTTTTCTGGAAAATAAAATTAAAAGATATTGTGCATACAAATAAGGAAATGACTGCATGTGAAGCTTGTACATGACTATGGTGGTTACATAACATGATACAGTATGATATTTTTGGCCATTTTTAGTAGTCTCTTTCGGGAGGTTAGGACATCTGTTGGGCATTTTAGATCATTTTTGTCAGAAATAGCCTGGGGGGGTCTCTAAAATGAAATAGCCTGTAGTTTACAGACACACCAGCAAATAAAGTAAAATTATGTGCAAGTTCTTGGCTATTGTGATGTGAAAGAAATGCAACCATGGTGATTTATTTCACTTAAACATTGTAGGCTGAAAGCAGTTTCTCTGGGTAGGGAGTTGGACTGGGGGCAATGCTTGTGTGAATAGCTGCAGTTCTGTCTACATTTGCAAAAGTAATGTCGATTTCACTGAAGTAAGACTGACCAGAAGCTGAAGCTCTGAAATCTGAGTGGTTTGTATGTGTGTGGTGGTGGGGGGGGGGGTCAAGGAATTTTTGTTAAACCATGTTTTATTGTAGAAAGTCTGGTAAGTAAAATTAATTTTAAAATTAAATGTGTACTTGGCTGATGCACACAAGCTGTGACAGTGAGCCTGTCAGCAAAATGAAAGTGTGCAATGCAGTTGTTAGTATTTGTACTTTAATCCTGACCAGTAAAAAGCAGCTACTTCATTAGGTAATGGGGTGGGGGGTGTTTGTGAATTCATTGAGGTGACTGGCCTTGTTTACTGTCAGTTATGGCTTTGCAAGATGACTGTTCGGGTAAAGTCTGCTGTTGGGCAAGCCTGTAACTACCATTTCTGTGCAATGGACTAAATTAATGCAGCCATTTGCAGTTCATTACTGTTTTGCTTTCTGATTTCAGAGGTTTGAGCCAGGTACTTTTGGTAGTCTGTTGGGATGGGGGAGTTTCATGTCGCCGGTGTTGGAATGAAATAACCATTTAGTATTGTAATTCTGGCTTTGCAAAACTCTAATATGTCTGAGGGAGTAAGCAATATGCATACAGGCTGTGACTACGATCTCTGTGCAGCAGATATATTTTAATGCTGGAAGGATCAAAGCAGAAAGTATAGTGAGGGTAATGGAATGACTGCCCTTGTTAGTCCTGCAAAGACAATGTAAGCAGTGTGTGCATCACAAATGCATTAATAGTCTTTAATCCTGGCAAGGCCAAGCCAGATAGTTGGTAGGTCATGGCTGTGGCACTGTCAATGAAATGAGTGCTGTTTCTGAAGCTGTAAATCATTACATGTATACAACAGTGGCACTTAAATCATTTCTGCAATATCTTCATTTCAGAGTTGCAACAACTCAACTACAATAACCAGAATGAGTGAACAGAGTGAGCAGAGTGTTACAGTGGCCTATCTGAAATCTATTAATTTTAATGACTCTTGATGAGAAGTTAAGAATCAAGAGGACTGGAAGACCCACACCTGATCTGAAGATAGAGTCTGCAGGTACAAGTAGGTCAAGAACATACACACGCAGCTTCAACAGGTCAGTGTATGACAAACACACCTGGATCTGCGGTTGTGAGGAAACAAACAGCTTGTACTGCTTCCCATGTTTGTTGTTTGGTGGAGAGGAAGCCTGGACATCAAAGGGTATGGATGACCTGAAGAGACTGGAAGAAAAGTCCAGAAGGCATGAACAGTCTGCTAAACATTTTGACAACCAAATGAGTCTAGCAGTGTTGGGAACTGTGGATATCAGGTGTCAGTTAAGTAGTGGATACCAGTTATCAGTAGAAAGACACAACAAGAAAGTGGATGACAACCGTTATGTTCTGTCTATTTTAATAGAATGCATCAAGGTGTGTGGTGCACAAGAAGTAGCTTTAAGAGGCCATGATGAGTCTGAAGAGTCATGGAATCCAGGAATGTTCCGGGCTCTGGTAGAATTAATCTGCCAGTTTGATAAGAAGTTGATTGACCACGTGACAACTTCAACTGTTTTCAAAGGAACATCAAAACTATTCAAAATGAACTCCTGGACTGCATGCTAACAGTATGCAGAGAAGAAATAAAAAAGGAGATTCGTACTGCAAAATTTATAGCAGTAATTGCGGATGAAACCACTGATTTTGCTGGGATATGGCAAATGGCTATTGTGTTCCGTTACGTTGTCAATGGACAGGTGGTGGAACGTTTTTGGGGATATTTTACACCACTTGGACAGACAGCACAACATATTGCTGTTGTGATAAAACAACAGTTGAAGGAAGTAGTGGGAGACCAGCATGAAAAAGTGATTGCTCAGAGTTATGATGGTGCATCTGTTATGAGTGGTGTTCAGCATGGGGTCCAGGCCATCGTAAGACAAGAGTTTAAATATGCCTACTATGTACACTGCTATGCCCACCAACTTAATCTGGTAATGCAAAGAGCCACACAACAGAATACTGAAGCAAGGACATTTTTTGTAACACTTGGTGGAATTCCAGCCTTTTTCAGTCGTTCAGTTCAAAGACAAGCTGCTCTGGATAGTATAGTATCACGACGCATGCCAAGAGTGTCAGGAACACGGTGGAATTTTAACATCCATACCGTAAATGCAGTGTACGAGAACTTGGAGTCACTGGCAGAGTGCTTTAATTATTTGTACAAGAGTCCTACATCTGCTGCAGCAACTATACTGGAAGCAAATGGGCTACTGCAATCAGTTGAAGATGACGAATTTAAATTTTGGCTTACTGTTTTCCATCGTATAATGCCCCATGTTGACATTCTGTACAGGCAACTTCAGTGTCGTACCACAGATGCAACTGCTGTTGAAAAGGATGTTCAGACATTTTTGGATGCAATTGACAGTGTTAGATCGGGTATGGACGGTATTGCAGAGCAGTATCTACAGACGGAGAACATCCGGTCAAAATGTAGACGAGGGCCATCAGCTTCCCGACCACTGCATGAGACCTTGCCAGTTGCTGCAAAGGAAGTGTGTGATGTCATAAAGTTCCAGGCATCATCACGATTTCAACAAACTGGCCATCTTCAAGCTTCTCAGTTACTTCTGCCTGGAAAGTTTTCAACATACATAAGAGAGTTTCCAGAAAATCTGTTCACAGGAACAATGGACAACTACCCATTCCTGTTGAGGGGACAACTTAGAACAGAACTTGGAGTGGTGTATCAACGTGAAGACTTTAAAGCAGCTGGCAGTGCAGTCAAGATGTTAAAATTCTTGTTGGACAACTCCTTAACCAGTGCGTTTTCACAGACTTACAAAGTGTTGTTAATTATAGCCACCACACCAATGTCAACTGCTGAGGCAGAAAGGTGTTTCTCAACACTTTCTTCGTTCTACAATGGGGCAAGACAGATTGAAAGCTTTGGCTACGCTTTCCATAGGAAAGGAGTTAATGCGGAGTATAACTAACTTCAACCACAGAGTTATTGATTTGTTTGCCCAAAATAAAGGGAGACAAATGGACTTTATCTATAAGTAATGGAACACAATACACAGAAGAACACAGGAGGCACTTATTTGGTACTACTAGTACTATAAGCACTTATGTAACCCAGCCACTGGGGATGCACAAGCCAGTGCATTTCTTTGTGCCGGTCCCAAGCCCGGATAAATGGGGAGGGTTATATCAGGAAGGGAATCGCATATAACCTCCTGACAAAATTTTGTGGGACAACAATACAGATTTTGATACAGGATTGGTTGAGGCCTGGGTTAACAATGACAACCACCAGTACTGTGTTAACCAAAAGGGTGCTGGCAGAAATTGGGTGGAGGCTACTCTTGGCTCTAGAAGAGGGGGAAGGCATGTCCAAAGATGAGATTGTGTTGATTTGGACATGTGTTGAGGAGTGTTGATGCTGGGTATATTGGGAGAAGGATGCTGGGTATATTGGGAGAAGGATGCTGGGTATATTGGGAGAAAGATGCTGGGTATATTGGGAGAAGGATGCTAAGGATGGAGTTGCCAGGGAAGAAAAGAGGAAGGACTCGTAAGGTTAGATTTATGGATGTGGTAGAGGAAGTGATGTGGTGACAGAGCAAGATGCAGAGGACAGGAACCAATGGAAACAGATCTGATGTGGCAAACCCCTAACAGGAACAACTGAAAGACTACAAGCACTTATTTGGAACCAGCTGGGGATCACATGAATATTATTTGCTTGGGGAAACTTAAAACTGTCCCTTTTGAGCCTCCGTGAAAAAGGGGGTGGGAGAAATCCAGTATGACCTGATGTGTTCTAGACCAGAGTTTCTCCTCAGGTGCAGAAACGGAGTATGAAGTACTGTTTGCAGTATACCGCAGAGGTAAGTGTTCAAACCAATGTGTGTATGTAACAATGTGTGCTGTGTAGAGTATTCAGCATGCGCCATACTGACTGAACATTTATTTCATATAAATAAGTATGTCAAGCATTGATCCCATTGCACCATAGCTCCAACACTATGTTGGCCACACCCCTTCTTATTGGCCACACCCATCCTGCAGCCCCCCTTTGATTTGAAGTCACCAGCCGCCACTGGATTACGTTACCAGTAGATATGGATTGGATGTCACCTTTTCTCAAAAGAAAAAAAGAAACAAATGTCTGGACAGATGTCAAAAAGAAGAAGCAAAAGAATGATACTGTTACAGCCAAATCTATCAAAGCATATACTATGATATGAATTGTTTTAACATTACTTTAAAGGACCGATTTTACTGCTTGGAATTTTAAAACAAAGGTAACCAACTATTGGAATCTTTATCTATATTTTTTGAAAATAGAGGACATGACAGTTTTCACATTACCTCAGGTATGTAAAACACAGTACTTTTCTTTCACAGAAGGTGGGTTATACAGCACATAAAATATTTATACTGTAAATCAACATACATAGTATATGTGTATTTTCTCAATTTTCTTTCTTTCTCTTCTCTCTTTTCTCATTATTTATTTTAACTGCATCTCGTCTCCCTTTCTAAATTATCTCCTATTTACTATACTAATATAGTCTGTATATATTTAATAACTCACTTTCTATACATAGATAAATTATAGTCTAAAATAATCTAGTTTTAAGGTAGACTAATTGGAATAGTGAACATGATTAATTATAGTCACGGTTATGCTTATTGGCACTGGGGACATGTTTGTGATCAACTCTGGAATGTTCCATTCATGTACATATGTCATTTGAATTATTTCCTTTTAGTATTAACAAATATATATTAAAAAAAAATAAAAAGAAAAAAAAAGGAGGGAAAAATGTACTGTTGGTTAAGAGAAGTTAAGCTTTCTTCACATTCTATTTGCATTGCCATAGCAACAGTAAAAATTGCTGCTGTCACGAAGGACACTGTGAACCTGCAAAGTGCATTTAGCCTCACGGATAACAAATAATAAGAAAAAGAAATGTTGTTTAGTTATTAAAATGAAAAACAACCTAAGCAAGGTAAAATAAATACATAATAGGACAATTTGTAAATATTTTATGATTTATCCTCATAGGATTACATATTCCTGGAAACACAACTGAAATGTTCCCAAACTACATGTGTACTTAAATGTAGCTGCTTGATTAAAAAGTATTACTCAGTTTAACATGCTGATTCCACAAGCTGTCTGCACTGTAAAAGTTTACATTTTATATGTTACTTGAAATTGACAGTTACTAGAGCACACGAAAAGATACATATTACTTTTGCATATGTTACCTTTGCAGTTACCTCACACTCTGCAAACTTACTTGGCAACTGATAGCTATTCATTTAAAATATCAGTTTAAATATTAAATGTGCCCTGAAATGCTATTGACATTTTGACAAAATATAATCTGAACTGTAAAATGAATGACAAGTGATGTAATGCATAGATTTCAAAGACAGTCGACAGTACAGTATAAGTAAAAATGTACATTCACAAGGAAGTATTGAAATGTTTTAGTCTTCCAGTTAAAATAGCTTACTGTCAACATTTTTGTGATATCAGAAGTTTGAAGAGCTAGTAAGTTACTATTACTTGTCTTTATAATAATTATTAGACAGATGTTAGACTCTGCTTAGTTTAATGAATTGTGACATGTTTATGAGGAAAAGTGGACTCGATTACTCACATTGGACTACACATTCCTGGAAACTCAACTGAAATGTCCCCAAATTACTTGTGAACTTAAATGAAATTGCCTGATTAATAAGCATAACTTACTTTAACAACCTGAATCCATAAGCTATCTGCTCTGTATATGCTACATAATATATGTCACTTGCATATGACAGTCTCTAGAGCACACGAAAAAATGCATATTATTTTTGCAACATGCTACATTTGCACTAACTATACATTCTAAACTAAATCAATTGGCAACTGACAAGTTATTTATTTGAAAAATCAGTCTAATTATTAATTGTGCCCTTGAAATATTGTTGCCGTTTTAACAAAACAAAACCTGAATTGAAAAAGGAATGATTTGAAGAACTGAAGTATTGTACAGATTTCAAAGACAGCTGTTGACACTATAATATAAGTAGAAATGTTTACATGCAAGGAAAAATTTAAATGCTTCACACTTTTAGTTAAAATAGCTTATTGTTAACTTTTTGCTTTATCAGAAAATTTAAAGAGCTAGGAAATTATTTCTAATATATCTTTACAACATTTACTAAAGTGTTAGTCAGAGACTTTAATGGATTGTGAGTCATGTACAAGACGGACTACTGAATGTTATTTCTGTTTACCTATATTTGCTGAATTTCTTTTATTAGTACTGATTTAAAACAAGGGAAAGAAAGGGAAGGGAAATCTCTGTTTTTGGTCAAGGGAGGAGATGCTTAAGAGTATTCTAACTGCCCCGAGAACTCTCAAAGATGCTCTAAACACTTTTTGATTAATACTTACTAAGGTAAGGCTTGATTATCATATGGGTACCTGCACATTCTTTCTAGACATGATGTGATTACCCATTCTGGAAGCAGGAGGTGCCCTATGCAGGGTTGGTACTGTCAGGGTGATCATAGTTCATTCTTAGACTCTGCTTTGTAAATCTATAAATAAATATGTAAAAGCACTGCACACTAGAATGTAGGGCACCTCTACTCAAAGTCAGGATACCACTGATAAGTCATGTCTTTTCATAAGAGTAAGCTGAAATTGGGGAGCTGAAGAGTGGGAAAGTAAAGGAAGACAGTACACCTACAGTAAATTCATATTTCATTGGCAATCACTCATTGTCTCCTACAGAGTCCTTTTAGTCAAATTATTTTAGTAATAATCTATTTGTTGTTTGCTTATTTAGTGTATGCTCCTCTGTTGCATGTAATTTATCCAAAATGACATATCTGACATGTTTGGGATCCCTTAAGGGTAACTAAATACTGGATATTTTCTAAGTCAACATAATAATTGTTTGCACTACTAACATTCTATCCTGATATATAAAATGCTATAGAATGAGAATAATATAGAATTTCATATATCTTAAGAAAATTTCTCCATATAATAGTTTAACATATGGAGCTCAGTTGATATTGTTGGTTAAAGCTATGAGTGATAATCAAATAGATCTATCTTTATCTATTGGATTAGGAATGCCTTTCATTCCATGTTTAATGGGAAATTCATATTTACTTGTATTTGATACTTTAGAATTAATGTTTTATAGAAGTACTTTTTTAAAGCCTGACCAGAATTTTACCATACTTGTATTTAAAGAAGAAAGAACATTAAATTGCACTCCCAAGTTTACACACATAAAAATAACATTCAATGTTATCAGAGAATATGGTATTACTATAATCAAAATAAAATAGCAAAATGTTTCTTCCAACAATAACTTGGAATGGATTTAACATTCTTATTATTAAATATTAATGGCTTAAATAATGCAAATAAAAGATCAAACTTACTAAAATATTTAAATCTAAACAAGGCACAAATAGTAATTCTCCCGGAAATGCATTTTAAGACTAATGATAGCTGAATTTGGAACCCTAAGGACTATATATCTTAGCTCAATCCTCCTATAGAACAAAGACAAAAGGAGTATCAATTCCCTGGAAGAAAAACATAATCACTCCAAAAGTTATGTATAAATATGAAGACAAAGAAGGTCTACAAGCGTTTGTTATAATTAAATTTAATAACAGAATATAGACCTTAGCTAATCTATATTGGTTCCCAGGAATTAGAGTAGGAATGGTTAAAAAACACCTAGGATTTTATTTCCAACAATTATAAAGGAAATCTTATAATGGGAGGAGACTTTAGTTGTACCTTAGAAGCTTCTGAAACCACGGAGAAGTATTTTTGCATAGCAACGGTTTCAAAATCCTTAAAAAGATGGATTGATTCAATTCATTTAATAGACACTTTTAAAGCAAAAGTTGATACATCCTTATTATTTTCCCATAAAGACCATAGATTTGGAACACAAACCAGAATAGACAAATTATTCATAGTTAAAGATTTAAAAACAAAAATCCTCAACTTCTCAATAGTTCCATGCCCCTTCTCAGATCATGACTCTCTGATAATGAAGCTCTAAATAGAGTTTAAACCTTTAATCATCTCAACTAAAATTCCATCATATAGCACGAAAATTAAAGAATTCAGACCCTGGATGTTGTCAGAACTACAATTATTTCTTGAAATTAATAATACAACATAAATCAGTAGAGTCATGGTTTGGGACTCATTAAAAGCGTATTTATTTGGTAAGACCCTTAGCTGGTACAAAAACAAAGTTAGAGAGTGGGAATCTGAATAATTAGACTTGCAAACCAGACTCTTGACAGCAAAATCTAAAAAAAAAAAAAAATCAAAAACTTGTCCAGAAGTCAAAAAAGAAACAGAGGGGTTAAATAAAAAATATAATGAAACTCTAACACACAAAACTTGTCTAGCCTTGGAAAAAAATAAACTCATTAGCCACCTCCCTCAGATATCTACATAACTTATCTACAGGAATTAAAATACAATCTAAAGCAAATAACATTAGTAGTATATATCATGAAAAGAAAGGGAAAAAGTATCAGATATAGGAGACATCCTTGAAGTATTTCAGTTCCATTATATGGAACACTTCAAAAAAGAAGATTTAGATACCAACCAAATAAACCTTATCAATATAAAAAAAAATCCCTGAAAACTTAAAACTAGACCTACAAAAACCTATATCCTACAAAGAAATTGTTGACAAGATAAAAGAAAGTAAATCTAACAAAGCTCCAGGGATAGGTGGTATAATTACAGACATTTACAAACTGTTCCCTTTAACAGTAAACTCCCTTTTTCATAAAACTTTGCTAGAAGTCCAGTCAGAAGCAAAAATACTACAATCATGGAAATATTCTCTCATAACACCAATTCTAAAAGATAATAAACCATCAGGACTTTGCAACTCATACAGACCTATATCATCTTCTTTCAGCTATTCCCATTAGGGGTCGCCACAGCGGATCACCCATTTCCATTTCTTCTTGTCCTCTGCATCTTGCTCTGTCACACCAACCACCTGCATGTCCTCTCTCACCACATCCATAAACCTTATCTTAGGCCTTCCTCTTTTCCTGTTACCTGGTAGCGTCATCCTTAGCATCTTTTTCCCCAAAATACTCAGCATCCCTCCTCAGCACATGTCCAAACCAAAGTAATCTTGCCTCTCTGGCTTTGTCTCCAAACCTTCCAACCTGGGCTGACCCTCTAATATACTTATTCCTAATCTTGTCCACCCTCGAAACACCCAGTGCAAATTTTAACATCTTTAACTCTGCCAAATCCAGCTTGAACTCCTGCCTTTTTGTCAATGCCACTGTCTTCAAACCCATATAACATAGCTGGTCTCACTACCCTCTTGTAGACCTTCCCTTTCACTCTTACTGGTACTTGCCTGTCACAAATCACTCCTGACACTCTTCTCCACCCAGTCCATCCTGCCTGTACTCTCTTCTTCACCTCTCTTCCACACTCACCATTACTCTGAACTATTGACCCCAAGTATTTAAACTCATTCACCTTTGCCACCTCTACTACTTGCATCCTCACCATTCCTGTATCCTCCCTCTCATTCACACACATATATTCTGTCTTAGTCCTGCTGACCTTCATTCCTCTTCTATCTAGAGCATATCTCCATCTCTCCAGGGTCTCCTCCACCTATCTCCTACTCTCACAACAAATCACAATGTCATCTGCAAACATCATAATCCACGGGGACTCCTGTCTGATCTCATCTGTCAACCTGTCCATCCCCATTGCAAATAAGAAAGGTCTCAGAGCTGATCCTTGATGTAACCCCACCTCCACCTTAAACGCATCCGTCACTCCCACAGCAGACCTCACCGCTGTCACACTACCCTCGTACATATCCTGTACCACTCTTACATACTTCTCTGACACTCCTGACTTCCTCATATAATACCACAACTCCTCTCTAGGCACCCTGTTATATGCTTTCTCTAAGTCTACACAAACACAATGCAACTCCTTCTGACATCCTCATATAGACCTATATCCTTACTGAATAATGATTACACACTATTCATGTCAATCCTAGCTAACAAAATGAAAATCTCACTTTCAAAGACTATTAATAATGATCAGACTGGATTTTTATATAACAGGGGCACACATGAGAATATTAAAAGGATAGTTACTCTTATACATTATGTGAAGATAGAGAAACACGTGTAATCGGTTTAGACATAGAAAAAGCCTTTGATTCCCTCAACTGGGAATATCTATTTAAAACTTTAGCATTATTTGAATTTCCTCCTCCGTTCATCTTATTACTAAAAAAATATATACATTAATAACTTAGCCTACATTAAATTAAGTCCTTTCATCTCAGAATCTATCCATATAACGAAAGGTACTACATAAGGATGCCCCCTATCTCCTAATTTATTTGCTTTGGCTATAGAAATACTTGCAGAAATTATATGCAATAATCCAAGAATAAAAGGAATAGAAGTCTATGACCAGTACATATCTAAAATAATGCTTTTTTGCCAATGATATTTTATTAACCCTATCAAACTCCAGAGAGTCATTAGGAGAGCTAGAAGAAGTAATGGAGAAATTTTATAAGATTTCAGGTCTACACTTTAATTGATCAAAATCAAAATTTCTATTTTTAAATAAGAAAAAAAACTACAAGTTACAGATAAATCCATCATAGGAAAACAAGAATTTATGCTAAATTATTTAGGAATAGTGTTATGCAAAAAATATAAACAAAACAATATTAATAAATTATAAAAACATTATTGAAACAATAAAAATATATATAGAAAAGTGGAGCAAAATTATATTAACTTTTGAAGACAGATTGCAATTAATAAAAATGGTCTTATTGCCAAAAATACTGTATGTAGCATTACCAATACTGTTAATTCCTGAAAGATGCATTCTTAAAGAAATAAACTCATGTTTAATAAAATTTTTATGGTATCCCAAAAAGAATAGAGTAGCTATAACTCATCACATTAGACCCTGGAAACAAGGAGGATTGAACTTCCCAGAAATATATATATATAAAAGCATCTCTGCTTAAAATTACAATAGACTGGATAAATCTAAATTATTTTGCCAACTGGAAAGAATTAAAGGCTGTATTAACAAATGAATTTAATATGTTAAAAAATGTTTAATAGTAGACAAATCAAATGAACCCTGGTACATAATAAGCATAAGTATACAATATAATATAACAAAACCTTCTAAAACAACACTGATTAGGCAACTTATCAATGCAAACTTAGATCTAAAACTTTGGTTTGACCTTTTGACCCCATTTACCATCACTAAAAACTTTCCTCACAAAATATATAGGGAAACAATAACCTCCTGGGAACAAAATGGATTATTATGCTGGTTTCAATGTGTAAATAAATTAAATGTTTTGGATATAAATATGATAAAAACTGCATACAATATTCCAACACAGGACTGTTTAACCTTACAAAGCATTCTAGTGTACACTCAAGATTTATGCAGATTAATTAATAATTCCTCATTTAAAGATATTCCAAATCTAATAAGAAGTTTTCTGTATGCAATTATATAGAATAGTTGTGAAAATAAAAATTCTATTTCAAATCTATATAAAGAGTTAATAACACATAAAACAATTCCCAAACCATCATACTGGCAGTTCTTAACAAAAGGTCAGTCATTGCAGTTAACAGAAGAAATTAAAACGAACATCTTACTATCAGTTAATTACACCTCTAACACACAGTACTGGAAAATATTTAACTGGAAATACATAGAGCATTTTAACACCAGATAGAATTAAAAAGATCAGTACTACTACAAATGTTTTTGCTGGAGGTGTGAAAAGTCAAATAAAAAATTATGAATGTAATAAAATTAAATCATATTGGAATGGAATCAATATTTTTTACAAGCTTTATTTAATGAATCCTTTACCTTAACTAAAGCATTGATTATACTAAATGTAAATGAAGGTCCCTACCTGAATTAGACAAATATGTATTTGTTGCTCTAGGTAGGAAATACATAACCAGAAAGTAGAATTCAAATACACCCCCAACCTTGGAAGAATTCTACTCTTTACTGAAAACAACCGTATCGATGGAAATAAAAATCAAAGAAATACGAATCTATCCCAGGCCATTGGTAAATAATCCTTGGAAGAAAGTTATATCTTTGTTGGACACTCTGCAATAATCAATATTGTATCTCTGATAACTGATCTGTTAATTCTATATTTAATAACAGTGTATATAACTGAAGTCAGGCTATTGTAAATATTGTATATAGTTCAAAATTATATTTAAAAATATTATGTAAATGTTATTTTAATTGAAAATAATTTTGTTTTGAGGAAAAAAACAAAGATCTCAAAGTTAGTTTAAGTTGAGACATTTATTTATTTATTGATTGATTGTACTCAACGAGTTTGTTTTGACATGTTGGGAAACGAATATTATACTTTTTCTAGCACCTCACTTCTCAGTATGTTTATTTCAACTCGTTGCGAGTTGACAAGGTTTTGATGTAAAGCCATGGATCAGTTTCTGGCAAATAAACAGAAATAAAGTAAAGAAAATAAAAACAAGACCAATTAAAAATAAGAACGTTACTGTACATAATTAATGTCTCTTATGTAAGTCGAAAACTCAAGGTTTCACTTTCCAAAATGAAAGGCATGCAATAACAAACATTAAAAGTGGACTTACTGATAGAACTCAATTAGCTTTGTGTTTTCCATGTTCTGAGGTGTCACCTGACACAGATTCCTCAGTGGTTGGCAGATAGTCTGTGTCATTTCTCTCTTTTGTCATTTCTCTCTTCCAGAACTTCTACTTCTGTTTTGATTTCCACGTTAGTATCAGGCACTGCTGAGTGAATTTCTGTAACACCAGTTTTAATGCATTGAAGATTTTCTTCCATCTCTTTCAGAATTTCTGATGCTTTGCTGTTAAGTTGATAAATGAGTTTTTGTTCCTTGTCATGGAGAAACTGGTGCAGTTTTACAAACTCTTCTGCAATGTACTTTTCCAAATTAACAGCATGTTCCTGGGAAACAAGTAATATGGATAAGAACAAGCTAACTTGCTACACATTATCACACCACAGTACCAGTTGTGTCGATATATTTACCTTGCATGACAAAATGAATAAAGTTAAGCTCCCTGAAAGAGAGACACAGGAGCTGACTGCAAACCTGGTGGCATGGTTAAGGGGAGGGTTTGTCTTAATGGTTAAGGTCTTTATCTCGCAGATACAAGGTAAAGGGTTAGACTCTGACCTCTAGTTATTGGCTAGGCTTATAAAAGACTGCAGACTGGTAGCCTAGCATTTACCTATGAACTCAGGAATTATGAACCTAACTAAGCACATCGGTGTGGCTGGAAAGGAGAAATGTGAAGCCACCATAATACTCTCTGGAGGAGTGAGAGTGGAGACTCAAGTACACAGATGACCCTTAGTCTATATCAATAATGAGTGTAATGTAAAAGCTGTGTGTTCAGAGGGAGGTGAAGCTGGATCTGAAAAAGGATAAGGTAAACCCCTCACTGTTCATATGTCTCTAAGTCAGTCTCACTCCTACTGACTCACAATAGTCTCTGATGATTAAACTGGTTTCCGGGAGTTATGGTGAGCAAGAGGCCATATTCCTAGAAGGAAGACGTTTTCTGTTGCAAGGCAAAATGTTGCCTCAATCCCCTAGGCAGACCTGCATCTGTTCATTACACAGAAGTTGAGAGGAACCACGGTGGCCAGGCCATATCCAGGGTCATGACAGTAGAGGAAAATTACACCAATTAGGTTATGCCAACATATACAATGGGCTACATTTCAAACGACTTGATGTTAAAGTAAGTTACTTACTCAGAGCTGGACTTTTGGAATCTGGTCACCAGTGTAGGCCTGGTTATAGACAGGTCTTACATCAAAGTAAGTCACTCACTCTGAGAGCAAGTCTTTTGGAATCCAATCCCCAGTGTAAGCCTGTTTATAAATAGGCCTTACACCAAAATAAATTACTTACACTGGGAAGACGTCTTTTGGAATCAGGGCAGACTTATACCAGGCTAAGTCAGTTACGCTGACAGCTTTTGGAATCTAGTCCCTATTGTAAGCCTGTTTATAGATATGCCCTACACCAATATAAGTTGCTTGCAATGAGGTAAGTTACTTACAATGAGAATGAGTCTACTGGAATTAGGACAGACTTATACCAGGCTAAGTCACTTACAGTGAGAGCAAGTCTTTTGGAATCAGGACCAATGGGTTAAGTAGGGCTGCCAAATGCAAAGCTTATTTCTAGAATGTGAAAATCAGTGAATGCAAACACTGCAACAGTTGTGCAGTGATTTAGTCCCAGCATCCAATAAGAAAGTACAGCTGTGTAAAATCGTAAGATAACAGTAAATGAACTTCTCTTCACTGTTGCAGTATTCTTTGCATAAGGGATCTCTCGCCAAGGAAAGCCCAATGTCTGGGTAGTACACCAAAGTCTTTAGTTCTTATAGGCATCATACTTCACATGTATGCTCCTCACACAAGATGTGGGGCATAAAGGTGATGTACGAACACACACTCAGAACTGAAAATGTCCCAGAAGGAGAATGCCCACTGGGACAAGGACAACATATGCACCCAGAAGGAGAAAAAGGAAGAAGAGCCCTTGGCCAGAAGGGCAAGACAAGAACAAGCCTGGAGTTGGAACAGAGGGGGGTAGATGGGAGTGGTCAAATACTGCAACAGTGAAAAGAAGGGCATCTACTGTTATGGTAAGATTGTATGCAACTACACTATGTCTTTCCATATCATTACTGGAATATTCTTTCCCTACGGGATAGTAGATGAGCTCCAGAGGAAGGTACAGAAGAGCCCTCTACAAACCCATTCAGGAGAACCCTGGTAATAATATCCAACTTGTAATGCTTAGTGAAAGTATGAACAGAGAACCAAGTAGCGACCTCAAGGATGGAATCGTTATCAAGTCTCTTGACAAAAGTACCAGAGGAGGCAAATGCCCTAGTAAATTGTACCTTTACTGATGAGGAAATATATTTTCCATGCAAAGAATAACAAAAAGAAATAACCTTAGAAATCCAGGAGGAGATGGTTTGCTTAGAAATAACCAAACTCAAAGTCCTGAGATGAATGGAAACAAAAAGCTGCTCAGATTTGTGAATAACTTTAGTTTTATCCAAATACCTAAGCTGTCTATGTAAATCCAAGGTGTGAAGAACTTTCTCAATGGCAGAATGTGGAGAAGAAAAAAATGGAAGGAAGATGAACAGACTGTTTAGGGCAGTGATGGCAAACCTTTTGTGCCAGGAGCTTTTGAAACGCCAAACCCGAAATAATTCAGTGCACGTCACATGAGCAATGAAAGCAAAAGCAGTATCTTTGGTAACTCAGGTGTTGGTGATTGCGGACATGTCACCCAAAACATAATGGCGTGTGTCATCTTTGACCAAGTGTGTCATAGGTTCGCCATCACTGGATTAGGGGATGACTCATTTACCACCTTGGGCATAAAAGAAGGATTCATACTAAAACTCCTTGTCTGTGTGGAAAACTAAGACAGGAAGATAAAGTTCAGACAATCTCTTGGCTGAGATGAGAGCTGAAATAAGAACATTGTTCTAAGTACAGTGTGGTAAGGAAGCTGAAGAAGAAGGCTTGAAAGGAGCCAGATTCAAATTTAAGTACAAAATTAAGTCCAATGAAGGAGGAGGAATATGCTTCCTGGGATGCCTGATATGAAGGATGCTTTTAAAAATTGCTCGACTTTCAAACCTAGAGGCCAAAGGAGTCATCAAGGGCAGACACATAAAACTGCTGACAGTTAAGCTTTGACTAAAGAATATGCCAACCCAGCATGGAGCAGATCACACAAATAAGAGAGAACCAGAGGAGCCTTCCACAGATGGGGGATTCTGATGGTGAGAAAGGCACCAGACAGAAAATCTCTTCCATCTGGACATATATGATTTACTGGTAGTGGGTTTCCAGGCCTACTGCATAACCCAAAGTATGTCCTCAGAAAACAATGCCTAAAAGGGATCAAAAGCCTATCACTCACAGTGTCATTGAAGAGTGGGCAAGTCAGGATGGATGGCTAACACTTGTCTTGTGTGAGAAGATCCACCTAGTGAGGTAACTTGCGGTGATTGCCCCTGGCCAAGTGAGAAAGAAGAGGGAACCAGTGCCGTCTGGGCAAAAAGGGAGTCACCAGCAAGATTTTGGAAGAGTCTTAATGGATCTTCTGCAAGACTGGTGGTAACAGAGGAAGGGGAAGGAAGCCATGCAGAAACATCCACTTCCAAAGAAAAGACAGGGTTGTCCACTTTCCAAGCCAGAGGACGTGGGACTCTAACATAAAACAGGAAGTTATCTGATCAGAGGAGAGGCAAAAATATTTACCCGAGGAATACCCCACCAATGGACAATATCCAGGGACATATCTCTGTAAAACATCCATTTGTGAGCTTGTGTGCTGGACCTGCTCAAGGAGTCTTCCACTGGATGTGCTCTGAGGGAATGTAAACTGCCTGAAGCATTATTTGATACTAGATAGCTAGATCCCAGATCTGAAGAGCTAGTGTGAAAAGAAGATAGGACCTTGTACCCCCTTGCTCGTTGACATGCTAAATAACACTGGTGATGTCTGTGAAAGTTTTGAGGGGCCGAGGATGAAAGAGGGAATGATAAGCCTGAACAGCCAGAAGCAGAGCCCTCGCCTCTTTTATACTCATGTAGTCTGACCTCTGATTATTAGGTCACAGACGCTGAAACTTGATGAGGCCACAAGCAGCCCACCCTCTGACTGAGGCATCCATAAAGAGCTTCTGAGTTGGAAATGGAACTTGAAAATGAACCCCTGGGTTGAGTGTAAGTTGATGGATCTACCACTGAAGTTCGAGTGTGAGACAGGGAAGGAAATGTGGCAGGAAATTCATGAGGTGGCAATGTTGAAGCCACAGCGACTTGAGGTACCACTGAAGCTTCCTCATATGCAGCTTGGTGAGAGAGCATGGGAAAGGTGGAAGCTATGAACATGAGAACCTTAAGAAATTCCCTGGACATGACAACTACCAGGGGAAGAAGGGTTGGATAAAGCCATTTAGAGACAGAGCTTTAGAGGCAGGTAGAAATGTCAGCATGGGGACTGTCTGAAATCCGCAGCAGAGGAAAATATTATCCTGAGAAGGTTTGTTTGTGTCTTTCGTCTTTTCCTGGTTAGGGGTCGCCACAGTGGAACTCCGGTCCACTAATGATTGGCAGTAGATTTTTACATGCTGAGTTTGCCAGCCCTGATGCACAACCTTCAACGAAGGTACGCCCATTCACGCATGTCTCCACACAGAAGATGTTCTAGCTGAGAATCGAATGGCATAACATCTTGCTGTGAGGCGACAACGCTACCGCAGCACCACCACCGCAGTTTTATCCTGAGAAGGTGTCAGAACTAATCTCTGGAAGTTTAGGGTGAACCACAGACTCCGTAACAAAGTAGTAAACCTGAGATCCTGAAGCAGAGTATTGAGGGAACGGAGCTTGAATCAGCAAATCATCTAAATAGAGAAAGATCTGAATTCCTCAAACCCTCAAAAAGCAATGACAGGAGAAGGTCATTTGAAGAATACCAAAAGGCCAAAGGGTAAAGAAGGGAAGTGAAAATGCAAGGAAGAGACAGAGAAACGTAAACATTTCCTGAAAAGAGGATGGATGGGAGTGTGAAGGTTTGTATCCTTGAGATCCAGAGAGACCAGAAAGACCTGGGATAGAATAAGAGGAAATAATGTTTGCCAAGCTAACACCTGAAATGAAGGAATCTTGACAAAGGTTTCAACCAGAAAATATCCAGAATTAGTGTCCAAGTACCCTCCTTTCATGGGACCAGACACATCCTGGAGTAAAATCCCTTCCTTACTTGGACAAGAGGCATAGGTTGATGCCCTGAGCCAAATGAAAGTGAAAAACCTCTGGGAAATGAGAGAGCTATTCTGGAGTAGGTTGAGGAGTGCCTGAAAAGGGAGGAAGGGTCTTCCAAACCATGAAATATCCCCAACACATAACTGACAGAACCCAAGAGTCTGAAGTGAGCTGAAGCCAGTTTGGAAGAGAGAGGGGTAAATGGAGGACCTTGAGTGAGGGCAGGTGGAAGCAAACTGTCAAACAGAATCCAGCCTATCCTGGAAAGGAGAATTCTGGGAGGCAGAAGTCCAAGTAGATTTAGCAGGTGACACACAACTATATCCCTTCTTGCCCTTAGTAAGAGGGAGAGATTGCCTATGAGCAAACGCAGACTTAAAGGGATAATTTCCCTGAAATTTCAAAATAGGTGAAATAATAATTTGCTTCAGCTCCTGCAAAACTTGACCTTTGTCTTGAAGAGACTTGAAAAGTTCAGCTGTATCCAAAAGTTTGGTCTTAATGTCATCCGGCAAAGACTGAAGAGGAAGCCACAGATAACATCTCATAACTGAACCAAAGGCAGCAGCCTTGGAAGAGGAATCAGCTGCATCATAGCTACATCTGATTGGGTGGCAGGCAACTTGAGAAGTACAGCCCAGCAATGACAGGGCCATAGCCTTCCCCTCAAAGTCAGGGCGGGCATAAACCATGTTAGAAACCTGTGAAAGGAGGGCTAAAACATACCTGGTCATTTCAGTCTGGTAGCTGATATCCCAAAAAGGATAAAGTGCAGAAGAGTAAACCTTTTTCCTAGCCTTTCAGTAGCCCTACCATCCTTATCAGAAGGCAACAGCTTGGTAGAGAGCAATAACTTTACAGCTAATCAGAGGAGATGGACACTACAGAAGGGTCAGCAGAAGAGCATTTATAAAGAAATTTGTGTTCCTCAGGCACTTTGCACCTATGAGGCCATATAAATTCTGTAGAAGGCGGAGAATCAGAGGCTTCAGACGCTGCCAAAAGAGTATCCAGAAAGGCAGCCAGAACAGAAGGAACAGAAGAATTATCTGTTCTAAAGACTTAAACCTTGTCTGCTGGAGAGATAGGTATGCATCCCAGAGACTACCTCATCCATGTGAAGCAGAGTGCCTCCCTAACCCAATTCAAGTGTAACTTGGACAACTGGATGGGAAACCAGAAACATTCATCCCTGGTTTGGCACCTATCACAGGCAACCTGTAAATGGTTCATCTCCCAGGCCCATGCTTAC
>NC_056744.1:1704928333-1704961515 GCF_019279795.1 Protopterus annectens
CTAATTTCTGGGAAAGCTAACAAGTACAATAATTTAAACTGCACAGCATTAACATGCAAATAAGTATCTGTAACAGCTTTACTACCATCCTAAATAACATTTCTCATTATATTCTTAAACACTACCATCCTAAATAAAATGTCTCATTATATTCTTAACCGCCTTCAAAAAATACTCAGGGCATTGACTGGAAATTATTGAAAGAATACAGTAGCAAGGGCAGCACATAAAAGTGGGAAGTCTGCACCCTTTGATCCAATTCTAATCCTGTCAACTTCCAGCTTTAAAACATCTTGCAATACTCTTTTTAACTCATCATATGCTACAGAGCTTCCAACCATATTGCCTAACCAAATTCTTAAGTATTTTGTATATCTATCACCTCCCAGAGAATTACAAAAATCACTCAAGAAAACTTAACATGGTCTATAACTTATTACAGACACCCTTGTCTTGTGTTTATTTTATACTCTGAAAAAAAAAAACCCAGACCTTCAAGCATTCAGAAAATACATGGCATGTCCAGGTCCAATTTTGTGATTTGTATCAACTCATCATTTGAAAACAAGGAACTTTTCACCTTTTCTCTCCCTAACCTTACAACAATGAAAAATTCAATTGTCCTATTTTTGCTGCCAAATTCTCAAGACAAACAGCAAACAAAAGCAGTGAAAATGGAGCCTTTGTCTGGTTATACTACTAATTTTATTGTATTTACTTATGTTTGTTATCGAAGTAGTGCACTGATCACTGACCATTTTCAGGCCCAGGTGAAATAATTCATAGCAGGTGCATGAAATATAGCAAAGAAAATTCCACAAACATTCACAGGTTTACAAAATTGTATTTAATATAAAGAACATTGAAAGCTTTTATCTCTGTGATATATATTGTCATTACAGGATCCACAAAATCCAGAATAAACCCGAAGGTCAGTAGACTCACTACCATGTAGCACAATTTAAAATGATTACACGTTTTCAGCATTTATAATCAAATCATTCCACTCCTGATCCATTTTCATTATCAGGCTCATTTTCAAGACATTATCAAATGATTGTCTCCCACCAAGAAACCCACACTAAGCATTCTCAATTAATTATGGCAAACAGTGGGCTAAATGGAATGTAATAAAGCACATGCAAACTTGCTGTCATGGTTCCAAATTGAAATGGGCCTATCAGATGGAGTCATGCTCAAGTAATCACGCTACTTATAACTGTCACTGCTTTTTATTTTCAAGAGGGAGGAATATTCTTAGTACTTTAACAGGTTCATAGGAGGTCACTAGGCTAATGGCACTAGGGCCCTTACAAGCCTAGCCAAGTTCAACTCTTGTTCCCTTAAGGGAGCTAACCTCTCTTTAAGAATCCTTATGACGCCTTCAGGGATACTATCACTGCCTGGTGTTGCTCATCATGCCTGCCAGCTACTCTTACAGGCTCATAAGTTCATTGACAAGTACTGTACCAGCTGTCCTTGTCAGCCATTTTAAGTCTAGCTAATTTCCTTTTTTGTGCTTGTAATAACCTATCCCATTTGGTTATAGATTGGCCTTACCCTTTCCATGGTCAATAATTACATTACCTCTAACTGGGATCATACCATTAAATAATGGGATAGAACCCATGCATGGGATAAAACATTTAGGACCGGACTCTGTCCATTAGTAGAACGGAGGGCATTCCTGGGCTAAATTTCGGTTTTCCATCCACAGAACTAAGCTGCACTTGAAAATAGACAGGGACAAACCTTGTTTTATGTGTATGGAGAGTCTGTTCCACTGCAGTGGTATTCTTCTGCAAGATATACTGGTCCCTCCAAACCATTCTGTTGATGTTGCAGAAGAGGTTTGGCTCTGTAGACAAGAGCATTTCTTATGCCATTTAGCTTGCTGATATGCAGTAAATCTTTCAGTACTTGGTTGGAATACCAGACACAGGTCACCTCTTAGGAATTTGCAGGATACTAGGGTTTTGAGTAGGTCCATGTAGGACACGTCGTTTAGGTCTTGTATCCTTTTTGCAAGTTATATCTGTGGGCATTGCAGGTGTTGCATGTGTCATGATTCCTCATGAGTCTTAGAACTAATCACATTATCGGCTTGTTCTTCTAGTTACATTAATTCTAATCCTTACAGATATTAATTATTTATTCATACCAATCCCATACTGTCTAAGGAATATACAAAGTGTGAAAATATTCATGAAACATGTCTGCTATCACTACCAGATCTCCACATAAAGATTCCTACTTTCCTTGTGTAAACTTTGTTATCATCCTCAGTGACCATCACAGCTTTCCATCTTACCGGGAAATTCTAAAAATACCTGCACTTCAAAGCTTCCTGGGGAAATTCATATTTCCTATTCAGTGCATAGTCAGTTTCCTGGTTCAGCTTTTCTATTTCCCCATTAGTTTCACCTTCCATCCAAGACTCTTCTAGATTCTCCCATTTATACTATAATGTACACTGTCCTTTTCACCATAACTCATTGGTATGAATTTTTACCTATTACTCCAGTTTACCATTAAATTCAAAACGGAAAACTAGCTATTAAATCACATGCATCCAGTGTGGTATGTATCAGCTTTTTAAATTACTCTATAAAGGCTTCCTCTCCCTTAGATAAGTGTTTTGAAATGTCAGTGTTTCTCTAAATCTGCCATAGCCAATGGATGCAGAATGCCAAAGGTACACGTTTGAAATTACATTTGGGTGAGTTTTTATACCCACCTTATCTATTGCAGATCTTGATTTAAAATTTATAACAAAAATAGGTACACTGCTGAAACCCAGATTTAATATTGTAAACATCAGTAAGGCTCATAATTAGCCTTGGCATACAATTTCACAAATCTTCCTAGCCACTGAATTATAATAAGCCCTTGGGTCACCACTTACTTCTGGAATATCCATTACTCAACTGCAGTCATCTAGAAATATGGTCAGACCTTAATGAAATGCTGTCATTCCTCTCAACTTTTGATGACATTCTACCGTGAAGCACATGGCAACAAATAAACATTATAAGCAGCAAGCTATGTTGTCCCAATAAAACATTTAAATTCAACATAACAGCCAAAATCATCACGTAACCATATCCTTTACCTCATAAACCAAGAGCAATCAACAGTACTTCACAGGCCTCATAACCTCTTATTAATGTGGCCAGTTCCTGCCCATCTAAATGTGTTTTCTGTAATGCTACAACTCAGGGCTTTAATTTCCTAAATAATCAATTACTCTACTTTGGTTAGGTTAGTTTACTATTTAACATTCAAAGTAATAAAACTCAGACAACTTCTAAAAGATTCCCCCTACGCTATCCCTCTGACCAAAATGCCCAGATATGTTGTTGTATCTTTCAGCTTTTCCTGTTTAGGGGTTGCCACAGCGGAACTCCGGTCCGCTAATGATTGGCAGTAGAATTTTACACACCAAGTTGCCAGCCCTGACACACAACCTTTAACGAAGGTACGCCCATCCATGCATGTCTCCACACAGAAGACGCTTTAGCTGAGAATCGAACAGGACAACGTCTTACTGTGAGGCGACAATGCTACCGCAGCACCACCATGTTGCCAAATATTATATCCATAAACCAAACACAAAGCAATATAGCCCAAAGAGTGAAACTAATAAAGCCTCACTAACAATCTCAAAGTCATACTAAAACTTATAAATCCAAAAATCTCATTACAAAACAATACCAACTGAACAAAGTGTACACTCTACAGAACAGACGGCATCAAGCCTGCATAGCTACCACTTCTTATACAGCCTAGACACTTCCTACCCTACTGTGAAACTGACAGACATCATACCAGTCAGACAACATCTTCAGTTTGATGTACTAATAAAGTCGCAAATTCACATTCCCACTTTATCTTGAACAAGATAATTTAAATATTCTTACAAACAAACAGCACTGGCTCTAGTTAACTAATAACTTCATATTAAATTAGCTTTTAGCTGGTGGGCAGAAGACGCCCCCTCCCCATAAGCCTTGAAAGGAGAATACAGCTGCTGTCCATGTTTTATGGGATAAACCTGTAATAATCTTCCCTTTAGGTAAGTGAATCCAGACATAAAATAGATGGGTTACTCCAATTCCCAAACAGAACCAGAGTACAGTCTTTTGTACCTTAATTAGCTTCACCTCCCAGAATCTGGACCATAGCCTTACACAAAAGTTACATCAGAATGTGACAAAAAAGTCTCTAAATGTAGAAGGTAAATAGTACCAATCTACATGAAAATCTCCAGGAACAGATGGCATTTGTGTGGAATTCTGGAAGCTCGGAGGGAAGAAAGTGATAATGATCTTGGAGTTTTTAACAGGATTTTCAAAGGAGGGGAAGCACCAACATCCTGGAAGGAAAGCTGTGGGGATGCAATACCTAAAGAAAGCAAAGACCATGAGATACAGCTTCATATAGGTCCATTTTGCTAAAAGAATGGCAAATGTGATGCTAAAATTAATAGATATAGATCAATCTTGTTTTGTGGAGGGGAAGCAAACACTTGACAACATTAACAGAACAATGATGATCCAGAGGGAAGCAAAATGCAAGATAATACCACTGTTGTTGGTAGGACTTGATGCAGAGAAAGCACTCCACAGTGTAAGTTGGGATTTTATGAGTAGGGCAACGGAACCATTAGCATCCCCTAACATAATAATAAGGTTAGTTAGGAGGACATATGAGGGATTGGAAGTGAAAACTAAATGGGGTCCTGTCTGATTAGTTCTTTTTGAACAGAGGAACCAGGCAAGGATTTCCTCTTTCCCCTTTGTTACTAGAATTATACTTAGAACAATTGGCAAAGAAAATAAGGGACTCAGAAATTCAGTGATATAACTGGTATGGGTAATCAAGAAAAAGTTGGCTTTATTTGCAGATGGTATTATTTTGTACTTGGTAAAACCAGAAAAAAAGTATTTCAGTGCTGTGGAACACTTCAAGACAGTTTCAAGCCCTTTTGGGATACAAAGTTAATGAAGATAAAACAAAGGCAATAGCTGTAAACTATGTACCCACACATTAATTGGTTCAGCAATACTCATACGTATGGGGACACAATAAAATGAAGGACTTAGGAGTATGGGTTAAAAAAGGATTTCACTCTGGCAGCTAAGGATATGTGGGAAGAGACTAAACAAAAGATAACCCCAAAACGGAGAAACTGGAAGCTCCTTTTTATGGTTTCGGATAGCAAGACACAAGAAATTAAAATATTTTTAGTCCATTTAGTTTTATACATAGGTCAAGCATATTTTTAACCAGAGGAGAAGTTGTAGGCAACAATTAATAAAGAGTGAAGGATATTATCTGCGTGGGGAAGACAGCAAGACTTAAGTGGGATAAAACCAATCCTTCCAGTAGAATAAAGTGGTTTCGGACTACCTGATTTGAAGGACTATTTCAGAGCACACAGTTAAGACTCCAGCACTTAGCACAAAGATATAATTCAAAGTGGAAAGGAATGATGCTAAAACAGTGAGAAGCTCAAGAAATAAGGAGAGACTGGGATTTTGGATGGAGATCCTTAAAGAGAATAAACAGTAGCTATGCAGAATATTAAATTCATAAAGTAGAAGAAAATATTCTAAGAACTAAACCAACATGGGAACGGAGACAGGAGATTCTGCCAATCGAGATGACTGCAATTAGGGGTACAGAGAATAGGTAAGAGGAGACTATAATTTACTGGAGAAAACTGGCACTGTTACCTTTCCCTCTCTAATTATTCCCAACATCTTGTTCCTTTGCCAGCTTCTTCCAGTAAATTCTATCATGCCTACTCTTTGCATCACTAATTACAGTCATCCCCATCAGCTTTCTATTCATTAATTTAGCTACATAAAATAAACTGCATGTGTTAGCATAATAACACAAGGCTCCTAAGCATGTTGTCAAATGCTCAGTGTTCTCCACACTTTAAACTCGTTCAATAGTTATCATAGCTGATATGCTAATCTTCCTGTTTATACTCTCCTTTACTCTACTGAATTTTTTCCTTTAATCAGTCTTTGTTAATTTCTAATTTTTTGTCTTCCATGCTGGTCAGGAAATTGTTTCACATGGTTTGGCTCTATGCCAAGGTCAATATTTTTAAATAAAAAAGTTGATTCCCATCTCCTCCTGTCTTGCTTATTACTCTGCCTTTTCTGTGCAATTTATACCCCATTATTACCACGTCCTACCCTAATATGTTGTAGTTTCCAGCCTCTGTAAGCCTGCTCCACCTATGGTGTGCATATGTGGAGGATGTTACAATATTTGTTTAGTATTTTTGATTGTCATAACTTAAGTTTGTATTTTCTTACGTATTCTCCTTGGGGTTACTTTGATTGTAGTCTACTATGCTTGTTGTTTCTTAGATTATGTATTCTCTGTGACTAGCTGCCCCCCTCCTCCACTGAAAATGGGTTACCCACACAGTTGGACTATCCCAGTAAACAGACAAAATAAATAAATAAGTTTAGTGCTACTCTAGGAAAATGTTGTGAAATGAGACTTGTTTATGGAAGTATTTTTATAGGATCATAGGTGTTTACTAGGGAAATGACTATGAAGACCTTTTTTAAGCCTAGCTATGCATCTGACAAGTTCTGATACCCTTGATAAGTGTAAGCATGGGCCTGGGAGATGAACCATATTCTTGGGTGGAAATAACAAATTTGGTTTTATTAGGGTTGAGAGAAAAGTGGTTATTGTATAAACATGGATCTATGATAGTAAATGCTGATGGAGTGGTTTGTTGCAAGTCAGATGTAGTGTTAGCAGAGCAAATAATGGTGGAGTCATATACATATGAGTGACATCTGTCTGAATGAGAAGTGAAGATGGTTAATATAAATACTAAACACAAGTGGCCCTAATATACAGCCTTGGGAACACCGGTAGAGGTATGAAGATATGGTGATAGAAAATTTTGCCATCTAACTGTCTGTTGTCGGTCAGATAAGGAACTGGAAAACCAGCAGAAAGAGAGGGTAGCTAGTCTAGTGTTTTACATCTGAGACAGAAGAAGTGAGTGAGATACTGTATTAAAGGCTTTAGATGAGTCTAGAAATAGGGTGGATAAAATTTTGCCTAAGTCTCTGGCCTTACGGACTGTGTCCAAGAAGGATATTAATGTGCCTGTAGTGCTATTGTTAAATAAATTTGTTAAAGTCAGACTGTAAAATTCATCTGGCATTAAACAATAATGACAGTCAATAACAAACAGTAATGCAGGAAAACTCAAGTATCTAATACTCTAATACTCTAATGTACATTAGGAGGCAAAAAACCATACACAAACTTGTACAGAATTTTGTCTGGTTTTATTGGTGAGACATATGACATTTTATACAGTTTACTATCAGCTTTTGCCCACCTCACTGACGTGGTCAGTGACAGGGTCTTTACATCATAGTAACTTATGAAAAAGTGCTGAGATGGTGTTTTTCAAAAATCTTTTTCCCATGAGAATATTACAGCCTTGCAAGCACCTGGTCAGTCACAATGTCCTTCCGAGGATGTAGCCAATTCAAGGCTCTTAGATTAGTTCGAATACAATGGGTGCATGTCTTCTTTAATGCTTCTCTTTGTCTCTTTCTTGTTTACCAGCTGGACATTATCTCTGATAGTGCACAAGGCTATTCTTCCGGTGGAAGCAGGAAAAGATACACATGCACACAGATTTATTATTTTCTAACTTTGCAAAATAATCTTTACTGACAGACATGAGCCAGGCGCTGAGCTGCCAAGGCCAAATTTCTAATTACACTGCAGCTTATGCTTCAAGCAATAATATGCGAGTTTATTTCTACTATTATTCTAGTAAAACAGAATTAAATGCATTACATATCATACTATTTTCAATCTTTGCTCTCCATATAGATTTGAGCACATTTATACCTGTCTAAAGCACACATTTCTCTATATATCTGACCACACAACTTATATATGTCTGAATGTTTGAATACACATTCTCCTAAGCAGTATATATGTAAATATATATTTTTCTAGGCAGCACATATATGAATATATATTTTTCTAACATTCTCCCTCCTGTTAATGCATTTCATTCTATTTGAAACATAAACAGTATCATTTTATTTCTTAGCCTTTTCCTTTCAAGGACTTTCAGCTAAGTAAGTCATTTGTTTTATATTTCAGATAGGCTTTCACTTGGTATCAACAAATTCAGTTCCATATCCTGGTACATAGTTTCAGTTACTGATATGTCAACTAGGTCTTTAACTAATTTTTTCACACAGGGTATCCCGCAGCAGACACATGCTCCAATTATGAGCAGTACTACACAAATTGCAATCAGAATGTTCATAAGGACCGACCCCCACCCCCCAAATAGATTCTGGAAAAAGTTCGTCAGTGGGTTTGGGCCTGGTTCTGCCATTGCTGACACCTGCTGTATTACCTCCAGGTGATCATTGATTTCATGTTGGTTATCTGGAATGTACGCACAGCATTCTTCTTTGATAAGCGCCGTACCACTTCTCGCCGCCAGGGTGAAGTCGAGAGCCATTCGGTTCTGTAATACGACTGTTCTCATTGCATTCATTTCATCAGTCACAAGTTCAAGAGCGGAAAAAGTCGCATTGCTCATTACTTCGAGGAGTTTTGACAATTTTCTCAGTTCCCAAATCGATTTGACTGCTCCGTAGGCTGGGAATATCCCAGCCCAGGATATAACACTGTCACTCAAGTCCATATGAGTCAATTTTTCTTTGTCCTTCACAGCAGAATGATCCTTCCAGCTTGCTTCAATCTTACCCACTGGATTAGCAGGTTTTCTGACTGTATTCTCGGCTCGCTGAGCTACATTTCTCACATTACGTATTTTACCCAGGGGCAATTCTGCAGTATGTCTTATGGCTGGAACCAGATAACCCAAAAAGCAACTGCTGGACCAATTCTCAGGTAACCATTTATAGGCCTTTTTCCCACAAACAAAATAACAGTTTTCAACTTTAGTACTGATGCGGGTTAACCCTGAATGAAACATTTTTTTATCTATAACAGATAATTGTCTATATATTTCAGGAGTTTTTTGTACATCTCTCAATGTTGTTTTCATCAAGCTTAAATACGAACCATAGTTCGTGCTACAACTAGTACCTTGGTCTACAGGTTTTATATAACATTTGTAAGACACAGTTATGTTACAGTTACTCCAACCAACCTGGAGTGTATCATTTTTAACAAAACAAACAATTCCTTTCTGAGTAACGGTAAATATAATGCCACTTTGTCTTGTGATCTCACAGTACCTGTGTCAAATAACAGGTTTTCCCAAGTTTCATTTATCCCCAAGGGGACAGCAGACATTAAAAGTCCTCCATATGCTGTGGGTATTGCAGTACAAACCCAGCAATTTGAAAGCGTTCATAGTCTCTACATAGACTCGTTTCATAGCCAGGTATGTGTTGAAGTTGGTGCCAGTCTATAGCCAGTCCTTCATCACGTTTTATCAATTTCACTTCTGTAGTTATATGCAAGAAAAACCATAACAACAAAAGGTCACTACAAACATGGTTAATAAGTGTATGATCAGTAGGCCAGTGAACCAATGTCTTTGGGGTTGTTTCACATTTTTATTCACTCTGCCTCTGGTCATCCTGTTTCTGTGGTATGTCAGTTAAAAATGTTTGTCAATTTAAATTCTTTGAGTGGTTTACAGTCGTCAAATGAACCCAAGATGATCTCTCAGCAATTTTTACTGCAGTAGGTGTTGCCAATAGTACCTGGTACGGACCTTCCCACTTTGGACTCGCCCAGTTCTTTCTTTTGATGACTTTCAGCCAGATCCAGGACCCGGGGTCAGCACGGCCTCGGTTTTCTTCTTGTTTATCTGAAAAGAGTTCAACTGCAAAACAGTCTTATTTGTTAACAATTTCTTCATATAACTAGCTAATGAGCCATCGGCCTCCAGCTCTGCAGGCATGAGGGCCTTCCATTGTGGCACACAATATGCTCTTCAAACACTACCTCAAAAGGGGTCAAGCCCTTACATTTGGAACAGTTCTCATGCTCAGCAGTGCTAAAGGCAGACAGCAAATCCAAGTCTTTTGAGTCTCACTCATCAATTTTCTCAACTTGTTTTCAAAATTCCATTGTACCTCTCCACTAGTCCTGCTGACTGAGGGTGATAAGCACAATGTTTTTCAAAGAAATCCCAAAAATCTCCCAAGCTGATGTATTGTCTGGTTTCTGAAATGTGTTCCATTGTCACTATAGATTCTTTCCGGTATGCCAAATCTAGGAATGATTTCTTTCACTAAGGCTTTTGCTACTGTTGCTGCATCCGGATTCCTGGTTGGAAAAGCTTCTACCCATTTTGAAAACATATCTATGATCACTAAACAGTATTTTTCCCTTCACATTTATTCAGTTCTATGAAATCCATACAAATAGTATGGAGCGGATAGGTGGTGTTGGAAAGCTCCCTCGTTTGGTTTAAATGCTCCTGTGCATGATGTTTGCTACAAATATGACATGTTGCACAAAATTTTTGTGTATAATTCGTAAATCCGTATGTTTGGAATGTTTTGTTAACTAACTGTACCATCCCCCCTGTTGAGACATGGCTCTGCCCATGACTCAACAAAGCTGCATATCTAAATAAATTAGATGGCAATATTGTTTTTTTCTCTTTGGAGATGTACAGTCCCTCTTCAAGGATTGCTCCTCGTTTTATCCATTTTTGCTTTTCTGCTTTTGTAGCTAATGTCTGCATTGTTTTTAACATTTTTAAATTTAGAGTCTCAGAAGGTTGTAGTTTTTCATTTAAAAACACAGTTTTTAGGTCTGAGGCAGCTTGCTTTGCAGCTGCATCAGCCCGAGCATTTCCTTTTGAAATTTTATCTTGTTGCTTGGTATGGGCTGCATATTTACAGATAGCTATTCTAGTGGGTAACTGAATAGAATCTAACAGGTTTAAAATCAATTGTGCATGATTAATCGGTTTGCCAGTAGATGTTATCATTCCCCTGTTTTTTCACTGTTGTGCAAAGACATGCACTGTAGAGAAAGCATACTGACTGTCAGTATATATGTTAACACATTTGTCTTTTGCTAGAGTGCAAGCACGTGTCAAAGCTATCAATTCTGCTGCTTGAGCTGACAGGTTATGTTGCAGGGGTTGTGCTTCTATGATTTCGTTATCAGTCACTACTGCATAACCCACTAGGTTCTTTCCTGTAGGACCTCGTCTACAGGACCCATCCACATAAAATGTCACCTCTGCATCGGCTAAAGGCACATCAGTAAGATCTTGTCTAGGTGTGGTTATTTGTTCCATTTCCTGTAGGCAACTGTGTGGTGTGCCATCTACAGGAATCGGAAGTAATGTCGATGGATTTAATGTCGTGCATCGTTCAATTGTCATATGGGGTTGACTCAATAGTATGGTCATACAAGAAAGATGTCTGGCAGGGGATAAAATGCTATTTTTTCTTGCAGTAAAATTATCGCAACTGCATGAGGTACTCTCAACGTGAGAGGATGAAACAATACCACTGAGGCCGAAGCTTGCACTGCCATAGCTGCTGCGACAACTGCTTGTACACAGGGTGGTAATGATCGTGCCACCGGATCTAACTGTGATGAATAATAAGCTATGGGGCGTTGCTTGCCGCCATGTTGTTGCGTCAGTACTGATGTCATATATCCCCGCCTACAATCTACAGTCTGGAAAAATCTCTTATGGTAATTCGGAAGCCCTAAAACTAACGATGAGACTATCAGTTGTTTTAGTCTGCAAAAGGCTGCTTTTGCTTCCGGTGTCCAATGTAGTGTTTCTTGTGCTGCCATTGGTGTTTTAAATATTAAATCAGCCAATGGAGCCGTTTCTAAAGCATAATTTGGTATCCAACTTTGACAAAAATTAGTCGTTCCCAAGAAGGACATCATTTCCTTTTTGGTAGTTGGTCTAGGTGCTTGTAAGATTGCTGTTTTTCTATCTTCATCTAATGTTCTACCTTTTTTGGATATCACATATCCCAGGTATTTAACCTGTTTTTTTCAAAGTTGCAATTTATGTTTATTCACTTTATGCCCTTGCTCAGCCAAAAATTTCAACAATGCTATTGTGTCTTCCCTACATTGCTGCTGGGTAGGAGCTGCAAGCAAGATATCATCTACATAAAGTAGTACTTGACTGCCCCCTGGCGGAGAAAACCCCGCCAGGTTGCTAGCCATCTCTTGTGCGAATATTGTTGGACTTTCACTATATCCCTGTGGTAGTCGGGTGTACGTATACCTTTTGCCCTGAAATGTAAATGCAAACCAATGCTGGCTGTCAGGGTGGATAGGTATTGAGAAAACGCATTGCTAATATCTACCACGGTGAAATATTTTGTTGCGGCTTCAAATCATTTAACAAGGTATGCGGGTCTGGCACCGTAGGTGCCCTTGGTATTACCACATCATTCACAGCCTGTAAATCTTGTACCATCCGCCATTCCCGTTTGCTTTTTAACAGGAAATAGAGGAGTATTACATGGTGAATCCAAGGATTCTACCAGTATCCCTTTTAAGTAATGCCATTATGATAGGTTTGATTCCTTGTTCTGCATCCTTGCTCAAAGGATATTGTCTTTTCCTTGGTCTAAAGGCCGATTTTGGTGTAATAACTACTGGCCCTGCTGTTGAATAAGTCCTACATCCGATTTCCTGTTGACCAAAGAACATTTGGTATTTTACTCAAAGCTTTTTCCTCTTCTTTTATCAAGAACGCCAGTCAGCTGTCTTCACTCTGTTGTAAGTGTACAGCTGGGCGTGCTTGTAACCAATTTAGTTTTTGTTTCTGTACTCCTAAGTCCGATAACTCTAAGTCAGTTAGTTTCTCCCATTTTGTCACTTTGTCACCCAAGTCTACCCACCTAACATTCCTGTTTTTGGTTAGGCTAACATGCGGTAGTTTATTGGATTTGTACAATTCCAAGAACTCCTGGGGTAATGAGCAACTTACTACACTATTGCCCTCAGTGTCCCAGTATAAAGTCCGTAGTATTAATCTATTTGCGGGATTCCTGAACAATTTTTGTTCATATTCTTTATCAGGTCCTGATGTGCTACAATAATATAGGGTACAATGTAACAAATGTTGCTGATCAACATCGAGGGAAGCACCTTGCTGGTGGCTACATTCATCAGTTCCTTGGTCACTGCCCTGGACGGTTGTAACCAGATCCTGGCTGTACCAATAATAGGCCTCACCCTCCGATCGTACTACAAAAGCATCAGTTTGTCTCTGTGCCTCCATACCATTCATGGTAGGGACTACTGCTATGCCAAAGAGTTGCATAAGATCTCTTCCCAATAAGTTCATGGGGCATTTGGCAGAAAGTACTATTTTACTTCTCTGGGTTATACCGAGATGGGGTCAGTTATTGCTATATCATGGGAAAGTGGTTCCCTGTACAGCTGTCCGTTTGCTGCCTTCACTAATATGTAATCGGGTGACTCAGAATGTTCCGGTAACTTTGAAGGATGTATCAAAGTTCGTGATGCTCCTGAATCACACAAAAATTTGACTTCTCTCCCTTCCACCAGAAGTGTAACTTCCGGTTTAGTGTCTGCTAAATAGAGCTCCAAGCTCAGTAGTGCCAAGTCCAAAACTTCACTTTCCCCAACTTCTACATCCGGTTGCATGTCATTTGTTTCTTTTAAGGTATTTACATTATTCCTCTGCTCATTAGTCTCTCCTAATGACTGCCGAGCAGTATAACTGCCATCTAGTCAATCCTCATCATCCTTATCCTTTTTTTCCACAGGTGCCTTGCTCCTGCAATCCCTTGCCAAATGTCCCTTTTTACCGCAATTGAAGCACTCACCTCTTTTTTTCCTGTCCTCATAAAATTCTGAGTTTCTATCAGAACGTTTGTTACCCTGAGCATTTCGCTTACCCTTTTTGGCTGTTTGTACTACAAAAACTTCCGCACCGTCTTCAGCTGTGAAGACCTGCGTTTTCTTTTTCTTTTTACTGTTAAAATGTTTTTCGGCATGTCTAGCATACTCTAACAAGGCTTGAAGCCTACTCGTTCGGTGATCTATCATATGCTTCGTGAAGCTATTGATAGGGGCAATACAACCTTTTAAAAATGCATTCTTCAACTGCTGTTCATATGAGCTATCATTCTTTTGATTTTCAGGAATAGTCATACCACTATGGTTATTAAAACATTCTAATAATCTACCATAGTATCGTCTACTGTTTCATTATCTTGTTATGCGCATTGGTTAATACAAGTCCAGTCTGCCCTAGGTTTCCACTTTTCAGTAATGCGGTCTGTAAGACCCTTCAATCTAGTATCTAGTTCTGCGTCACTATGTGGGAGTGGCCTGAGTTGCGCGTCACGGGCATTCCAGGCACCACAAATCATATGCCAGTCCGGACCCAAAATTTGTCTAACTACTCTTTCTACCTCTTCCCCATTCAGGTGATAACTCAATCTCATACCCTGTAAATCTTGTAAAATTTCTCAAAGTTAATTTTTGGATGGGAATTCCTCTGTAGCTTTCGGATGTCTTCCGGTGTCCACGGTCTATATACTAAGAGAGTTGAGGCCTGGCCCTCCTGTCCTGCCTGTGGGTTTGGTACTTCAATTAATGGACAGATTTCCTCACTCTCATCTAATGAATTTCCGCTTGGTTGAACATCTATAAATGTTTGGCGTGTTCGGGATCTAGTTCCGATAGGTTCTCTTACAAATGGTTGTCTTAATACCCCTATTGTCTCCGGATAATGTGGGGGGGGGTCCAGCCCGCCCTCCCGCTTCATATTCTAAGTAAGGCATCGGAGGAGGTGGTAGGGGAGGGACCGATGCTACTATTGTATTATTATCCTCTTTGTCTAAAAATAATGCTTTTGCATTTTATTTTTCTGTTCCTTCGGTTCACTTCCTCAATCCACCTATGTGCTTGAGGCGCCCAACTGTTGTTGTTTTTGCCTGACCTTCTGCGTCAGATTTTAACTGTTTCAAAAGTTTTACTAATGATATTTTATCTAATTTACCATCAAAGTCATACTTATTAACCCAATTTGAAAAATATCTCACATTATCTGCTCTTTGCAATTGCATATACTTTGCGTCTTCTGTTAGGGGCGGGTCAGCTGACCCTTTAGTGCATACATTTTCCATGTCTCTGAAAGAAAAAAGAACTGTTACGTCACCCTTTTTCTTGTACCACGTGGTATCTTATTCCCGTATTCACAGTAGTGTCTAGAATGACTGTTTTACTTTGCTTTGTTTACTTCCTGATCTATGACTCAAGATACAATACTTCGACTACCTCTCTCCCTGCTATCACAAACCTTAGCAATAGCACAGTGTAACCTGGTCCCTGATCTAAAACAAAAACAAAGAGAGGAATTCTGCTTACCGAGCCTCCGCTTACTGTTGAAACTTCTTTTTAGGATCCAGTTTTCCGCCGCCACAGATCAGACAAGTGGACAGCCTCTTTAGATCGACAATTCAGTCGGAGGTCTTTCCTTCTCCTGCGGGTTTGGTGCCACCTATATACTCTGACCTGCAGCTTACCAAGGGAATTCGGTCGAAGGACCAAAATGTTAAATAAATTTGTTAAAGTCAGACTGTAAAATTCATCTGGCATTAAAAAATAATGACAGTCAATAACAAACAGTAATGCAGGAAAACTCAAGTATCTAATACTCTAATACTCTAATGTACATTAGGAGGCAAAAAACCATACACAAACTTGTACAGAATTTTGTCTGGTTTTATTGGTGAGACATATGACATTTTATACAGTTTACTATCAGCTTTTGCCCACCTCACTGACGTGGTCAGTGACAGGGTCTTTACATCATAGTAACTTATGAAAAAGTGCTGAGATGGTGTTTTTCAAAAATCTTTTTCCCATGAAAATATTACAGCCTTGCAAGCACCTGGTCAGTCACAATGTCCTTCCGAGGATGTAGCCAATTCAAGGCTCTTAAATTAGTTCAAATACAATGGGTGCATGTCTTCTTTAATGCTTCTCTTTGTCTCTTTCTTGTTTACCAGCTGGACATTATCTCTGATAGTGCGCACAAGGCTATTCTTCTGGTGGAAGCAGGAAAAGATACACATGCACACAGATTTATTATTTTCTAACTTTGCAAAATAATCTTTACTGACAGACATGAGCCAGGCAGCTGAGCTGCCAAGGCCAAATTTCTAATTACACTGCAGCTTATGCTTCAAGCAATAATATGCGAGTTTATTTCTACTATTATTCTAGTAAAACAAAATTAAATGCATTACATATCATACTATTTTCAATCTTTGCTCTCCATATAAATTTGAGCACATTTATACCTGTCTAAAGCACACATTTCTCTATATATCTGACCACACAACTTATATATGTCTGAATGTTTAAATACACATTCTCCTAAGCAGTATATATGTAAATATATATTTTTCTAGGCAGCACATATATGAATATATATTTTTCTAACAGCTATGACCTGGTCTGAATCCATGTTGGGTTGGAGATAATTCTTAAGGAGGAAATGCAGAAGTTGCACGTGTACACATTTTTCAAGAAGCTTAGAGACTGGAGATAAAATAGCTATAGGTTGGTAGTTTGATACATCAGTCGGGTTGCCACCCTTATGGATGGGTATGATAAAGCTCTTTTCCAAAGTTTTGGGACATATGACTCTTGGATGGACCTGTCGATTAGTACACTAACAGGGTAGGCGATGGCTTCTGCAGCGAATTTTAGATATTCAGTGGTGAGCTTGTCTGGTGCATTAGAGCTGGGTTTTTGCTTGAGGAGGAGCTTGTCTGGTGCTTTAGAGCTGGGTTTTTGCTTGAGGAGGAGCTTGTCTGGTGCATTAGAGCTGGGTTTTTGCTTGAGGAGGAGCTTGACTGGTGCATTAGAGCTGGGTTTTTGCTTGAGGAGTAGCTTGACTGGTGCATTAGAGCTGGGTTTTTGCTTGAGGAGGAGCTTGTCTGGTACATTAGAGCTGGGTTTTTGCTTGAGGAGGAGCTTGTCTGGTGCATTAGAGTTGGGTTTTACCTTGAGGAGGAGCTTATCTGGTGCATTAGAGCTGGGTTTTTGCTTGAGGAGGAGCTTGTCTGGTGCATTAGAGCTGGGTTTTTGCTTGAGGAGGAGCTTGTCTGGTGCATTAGAGCTGGGTTTTTGCTTGAGGAGGAGCTTGTCTGGTGCATTAAAGCTGGGTTTTTGCTTGAGGAGGAGCTTGTCTGGTGCATTAGAGCTAGGTTTTTGCTCGAGGAGGAGCTTGTCTGGTGCATTACAGCTGGGTTTTTGCTCGAGAAGGAGCTTGTCTGGTGCATTAGAGCTGGGTTTTTGCTCGAGGGGGAGCTTGTATGGTGCATTAGAGCTGGGTTTTTGCTCGAGGAGGAGCTTGTCTGGTGCATTAGAGCTGGGTTTTTGCTCGAGGAGGAGCTTGTCTGGTGCATTAGAGCTGGGTTTTTCTTGAGGAGGAGCTTGTCTGGTGCATTAGAGCTGAGTTTTTGCTCGAGGAGGACCTTGTCTGGTGCATTAGAGCTAGGTTTTTGCTTGAGGAGGAGCTTGTCTGGTGCATTAGAGCTGGGTTTTTGCTTGAGGAGGAGCCTTTTGATAGTGGAAGTTGGCATTCTAGTAAATGAAAAAGTGAGTGAAGCATTCCTTGTTGATTCATCTAGGGGTGAGGTAGTGGAGAAGTGGGAATGACAGATGTGGGGTAGTGTGGTTGATCCAGTATAATTTGTGTCGGAGTGTACTTGTGGAAAGTTAGCAGTAATGTTAATTATGGAATTTCTAAAGTGTGAATTGAAGAGACTAGCTACTTATATGGGTGTTGTCTGGGTGTGGACATGGGCAGCTTTTTGTACTAGGGTTGAGAAGTGATCTTATAGATGTACAGAATTTTGGGGGGATTTTGGTTATGATTTGTTTGTAGTTTTAAATATTTTTTTTGTCTTTGGATACTAAGCTTTTTTACTTGTTTATTGATCTGTTTCAATCTCAATTGGTCTGAGCGGTTATTGAGTTTTTGACAGTTTCCAAGTTTTATTTCTAGATAACATCTGTGCTTTAGTAGATTTGGTTAGCCATGAGGCATGGTTAGATTTCACACTTTTTATCCTAGGGGGTGCAAGGCTGTCTAATGTGCATCATTTAGAGGAAGATATTTTAAATTAGATCAATTCATATTTTTTAGTATGTTGGTGAAGGTCTGTGGGTTACAATGTGTAAGATTCCTAACATTTTTACAATGATGCTGTTTGTGGAGGGAGGGTGTTGTTCAGTCAGCGAAGGCTGGGAGGTGGTCACTTAGAGAATTTGGCAGAGTACCGGCACAGGAAAATTGGGTAGGGTGAGAAACCAACATTCAGTCAAGGATGGATCCCTCCATGCTTCTGTTAGAAGCATCTTGTTAGAGAACTGCTAAGTTAACTGAAATGAAAAAGCTTTATACTTGAGGATGGAAATTTAGAACAAAGATTTAGCCGATTAATGCTTACATCACCCAGAACGATGGTTTCATTTTTAATGTTGTAGAGAACCAGTATAGTATTTCTTCTAGTACTGGTATGTTATTGCAGAGGGGAATATAAAGGACTATGATACATAAGTTTTTTGACTTATTCTGTTTTAGGATGAAGGTCAAAATTTCAGTGTTAGAGAATTGTGGGATGGTATTCCAGTATGAGAATATATTACAGTTATTAGAGTAAAGGACTGCTCCTCCTCCTCCTTTTTGTGGGGTCTATCAGTCCTTATTGTACTGTGGCCTGGACGTAGGATTTCTGAAGCTTTTATATTTGGTTTAAGCCAGGTCTCTGTGGCAGCAATGATGTCAGGTTTATTGAGAGCTATCCAGGCATGAAGGTCTGCAGTTTTGTGGTGAATACTTTGTAAGCTTAGTGTTACTATATGTAGGGATTTAGAGAAGTTAGGAGGGGTGGATGTCATAGGAAGGGTAAAGGGGTGGGACCTGTATTAGGGTGTATATCTCCACAGAGGGATAAGTTTGAGAATATTGAAGAGTGGAGTGATGGGTTTTGTATTCTTGTTGAACTGTCGATGTTGTATACAGAAAGTGGGGAGAGTTTGTTGACGTAATATAATGAACAGAATATGTTGCAAGAAGAATTTTTACTTTGGAGAAGAGTATTGGAGTTATTTGTATGAGTTAGGATGATATTTCTGAATAGCTTTCAGATGGCATTGAGAGGAGGATGGTTATGGATGTTGGCTTAGTGATAAATAACAGAGATGAGTGCAGACAGATGCAGTAGAACTACAAGTAGTGCAGGACGAGGAAGGAAAAGTAAATGTGAATTAGAGTGAGACATTACGAAGGGCGCGACAAACTACCAGTTGTTAGCTGTGTAATATGATTAGTATGATATGACCCGTGGTGGTGGTGCTGCTGTAGCATTGTTGCCTCACAGTAAGACGCTGTCTGGTTCAATTCTCAGCTACAGCGTCTTCTGCGAGGAGACATGCGTGAATGGGCGTACCTTCGTTGAAGGTTGTGCATCAGAGCTGGTAACTCGGCACGTAAAAATCAACTACCAATCATTAGCAGACCGGAGTTCCGCTGTGGCGACCCCTAACTGGGAAAAGCCGAAAGATACAAACAAACAATGATTGAATTGTCTGGAGTACAGGGTGGGGTTGAACTAGCACAATGTGATTTGATTGTTAAAGTGATGGGTTGAGTTGTGGGATTTAAGTTTGCATGAAGTAGGGAAGGTGAGATTTGGGGATAGGGGAGCAGAGTGAGACCAAGCACAGCCTGGGCATACACTGAGTGTCAAAAAAAAAAAAAAAAGCCTATCACTTAACTGGAGGTAAGTACCAGAATTCATAAGCACTAATATACTTGTAAGAAGATGAGGGGAGGAATTCATGCAACTATGTCCTTGACGGTGTGCATTCCAGTAACAAATTAATTTAAATGTTAAGGTAGAATTACATTGTCTTTAGTTTTTGTTTTTAAACAATGGTTTTTAGTACTAGAAAGACCTATGTTCACTGGTAGAATGGAGAGTCACTATTTAATGAATTCTTTTAGGGTCTGTGCACACTATCACAGTTGGACATTTCTGTGAGATAGAAACTCTGATAATGAAGGGGAACACAGCCACAAGGGAGCTGTAAAAGAATGTGAAATTAGTGGTTAGTGGGTGAGACAGTGTACTGGGAGAATTATTGCATAGCAAGCTATAGATACATTACAGAATTAGTGTGTTAAACACATGGCCAAAAACCACATACAGTATACAGTATTTTAACAAATGCAGGAACTGAACCTAGCTCAACATGCATGCAAGTGATGAAGCAGAGTTTAACATTAATTACATTTGTCAACATAGCACTCATCTGGTCTGCAATTTAGAACAAGTGAGACTACTAATGTGACTGCAAGCACATAAGCAGTATAAGAGATCCTATACATAATTAGGTTAAATAATACAAGCATTACATAAATGTTTGCATTCAAGAGATTAAACTAAATGCATCAATGAAAGCTTGTAGAATAACTATTTTCTGCTGTGATCAATAATTATTCGACTCAGGCTATTGTAAATATTGTATATAGTTGTTTAAAATGACATTTAAAAATATTATGTAATTGTTATTTTAATTGAAAATAAAAAAAAAATTGAGAAAAAAAAGAATTAAACGACGATACAGAGCAATGAAACCATATCGCAGCTATTCATGTAACCACAAGCAAGGGACATTAGTGCACAATTAAACTGCAGCAAGTTTACTGTTTGTTAGAGAAATATGTATTAATGTGTGTATTAGCAATATGCTTAGTGCATTCAGAGCCTAAAAGAGTTAACACATTTATTCTATTTCATACTGCATAAATCTGTACAAACTGCAGTTGCTTTCTGACCTTGTATTGTCAGCTAAATCTTGCTTTTGCCTTGGAAATTTACTGAGAAGCAAATGATTTCTGCTTGCATTAGGAAAATAATGAATAGAACAATACTGCTTATATGAAACTCAGACAAGAAGTTCCGCTGTGCTATGAGAAAATACGCAGCTGTAGAAGTAACAGATAATTAGGACAAAGCCTGCTTGAAAATATGAACTGCAATCAGCATTTCTTTGTATCTGTATTAGAAGAGTACCTTGAAATGTAACATTGTACAATAGGGGCTTGTAAATGAAGTACTGGTCACCAAGGCCAGGTTGTTTTTCTGAAAAGTTTCTCACAAATCTAGTCATGTCAGCAGAAAATCTGAGTAACATCTGCTGTAGTGCAATGCTTAAAGTTGTGTTTGATTACGTCAGCTTAGAAGGCCATGTCTTGTAAAACAGTATAAGAATGAACATACTTCCTGTTAGTAGTTAGACAAATCCTTGTATTTGCATGTTTTTGTCTCCTTGCAGCAAGTAAATTAAAGTGCCTTAACTGAACCTTACATGTATTGGTCTTTGAAGTTTTTTCCTTTGACACTGTTCTAACCTCAGTATATAAAACAAGCAAGCTTTTCAAACAGAAAAGTATCATTTCTAGAAGTGCACAGTTAGGATATCCTAGTGCAACCCTGCTGAACAAGAATGGGGCTACAGTTTTAAACCTGTACAAATCAAGCTTTTCTATTTCATTTATCTTTCCTTATGCAAGAGGAGACTTCGTCAGGATAATCATGGCAAACAATTCATAACACAGCATTACTGAACAAATTCCTTAGCACTTACATAGTGAACACACCATGCTGAGGGACCGTGAGAAGCTACTACCTAGCCAGACTTTTGAAAATGGCACCCACTTCACTCATAGCCTAAACAAACTTACTCTGAGTGTTAAGCTACAAGATGGTAGAAGAAAACCTGGGCACACACAAAACACACACAAAAAAAAAAAAAAAAAAAAACATCACTTAACTGGAGGCGAGTACCAGAATTTCCAAACACTAATATGACTTGTAAGAAGATGAAGGGAGGTAATCATGCAACTATGTCCCTGGTGGTGTGCATGCCACTAACAGATTAATTTAAATGTTAAAGTAGAAGTTTATATTAGGGACACTTCTTTTCACACTATTCTTTTAAGAAACAAAAAGTGGGTAAAAGGCTTTGGATAACTATCTAAAGTGATGGATGCAAACTGCTCAACATAATTATTTCAGTTAAAGATATCAAAGTATATCCGAATGGTGTACCAAAATATATATATTTATACAGAAGAAATAACCTCATGTTTAAATATTTAGAAAAATAACAGTCTACAAAAACTTGCTGCTTGGTAGGCTTAATGCAATTTTTCCTGATCCTTGTAGATTGAGGAGTTTGTATTGGTCATGTTTCTGAATGGAGTTCCCAGGACAGCTAATGTCAGGGTGGATACCAACATGAGATGGACAATGGCATTCAAACAAAGAAAGGATTACTTGGAGAGACCTGCCGGTATCTGGTGCCTCACAGGTTAAGTTTTCTCATAAGTTATTCATAACGCCACAGGTCATTCTTTACTGGAGACCTACCAACCTATAAATCAATACAATCATACTTTGTTAGACTATGGGTTCAGGAAAACGACCATATTTGTTAAACCTTATTCTGAGATCCAAGCTATCATATTCAGTACTGCAGGAACCCTGTTTTGGCAACCAACAAGAACAAATTCTATTTGGACTGTCAATACACACACAGACACACACAGACACACAGTCCAATCTGGAGATGGCAAACTCAAATACTTTAGATGAGGGAAGAAACCTTGTGAAACAAAACCGTGTTGGACAAAACAAGAACAGGAAGACTTGCAAAGAATGGACACACACTGTGGCCAAGCTGGCGACCTTTGTGCAATAACAAACACTATATCAAACTTAAACAACCAATTTAAATTAACCATGGAGATTTTTTTTGTTATTTTACAGATCTCTAACAGTTTTATTCACCGTGCTTAAATGACCAATTTTATTTAAAATAAATAATTCCTTAGTTAATTTATCACTTCTTGTTCAAGTCACATCCACACAAACAGATTAGGTGTAAGGATTAAATAAACCTTAAGTAGTTATTTTGAATTACTGTCCATCATACACAAATCTGTCATTCCACAGAACAGCTTGTTTGAATGCAGTTCGGTCCAGTTATTATCACTGAAAACAATGTTTGACTCCCTTCGCAGTTGCACTGCTTCCCCCACTACTGTAGGACACTAAAGTTGGTATATACAAGGAGACTGCAGGGGTCTAACCCACATGGAGTAGTTGTAAAGAGGCTTGTGCCCCTGCAAACTTAATTAATTCATTAATTAATTGTGTATACTGAAAGTGGTTTTTGGCTTTTTTTCTTTTTTGACTAATGATATTTGAGTGAAAGATATTCAGTCAGTCAATATAATTCCATAAACATTATAACCTCATGACACATTAGGCTTTCAAAATTACTAATTTCTTTATCAATGACCCAAATCATAAAAATATACTACAGCAAAACCAACAGACAGCTTACATAATCTAATTACATACAGTTAATAGTGTATGGCATGAAATTAAAGTAATGCAATGCAGACCTGCAAAGCATAGCGTCTACTTCCTGCAGTTTTGTTGCAGACTACTTGTACTGAAAACATTCACAACAAACCATACAGTTTACTTACTTGTATCTCCAGGAATTCTGTCTCATTCTTGGTTTGTAAATCTTTAAGATCTCTGACTTTTAGTTCCAGGGATGACAATGATGTTTTCAGCTTGTCCTGTAAATTTTAACAAATTAAAATAAGTAAGTAAATAAACAAGAGCAGCAAACTATAATAATCACTTGATATGGGGGGGCAGAAAATACACAATTGTGTATTAAATCCTGAAAACCAGCGCACTGTTGCAGGGGCACAAAAAAAAAGTTTCAGGATTACTTGTTTCTTTTTTTTACTGTGCACATGTGTTGTTCTTTTGGGTTTGTAGTTGTCTATTAAAAAACTATTTGGAAAGAGGAGTGTAACTGACAGATACATAGACAGTGGTGTGTATGTTAAGAATCACAAGTTATTTTATGAACAATATTACACAACATACAATGAATACATCCTACAATCCAAAGATGAAAGCTCAGAAGAAGGATAAACTCTAAAACTGGAAGTGATCTTTATTATATAAGCACAACAAAGAGAGGACAAACTGAAAAGTAACACTGTGGAAAACAATGTCCTGTGCCATCTAGCCACAAACAGAATCAGGTAACAGTTGAGGGTCTCATGGCCTCTGGCTTGCTCACTTCTTTATCAAACAGGGTAAGCTAAATATTTTAACATTAAGTCATCCTACATCACCCTGTACTACCTAGTATTAATTTATGACTATATTTTAACACTAAGGCACCCTACATCACGTGGTACTACCTAGTATTAATTCATGACTACATTTTAACGCTATGGTACCCTACATCACATGGTACTACCTCGTATTAATTCATGACTATATTTTAACGCTAAGGCACCCTACATCACCTGGTACCACCTCGTATTAATTTATGACTATATTTTAACACTAAGGCATCCTACATCACCTGGTACTACCTAGTATTAATTTATGACTATATTTTAACACTAAGGCACCCTACATCACGTGGTACTACCGCATATTAATTTATTACTGATGTATAAGCCAACTCAAGGACCACAGCTCGAACAGTGATGAAGATGAAAAATTTATTAGAATAAACGAATTATCCACAGAGCTCCAACAAATGACACAGGTTACACAGCTTTAGCACTTTCATCTGCAATTCAGCAGACTTCCTCAGAACCAAGTGTACATCTTTAATTGACCCATTTAAAACCAAATTGGTGCCAAATTTGGTGATTCTCTTAAAGAGCCATAGACCTAACCTAAATAGACTAAATGTGTACTATTAATAATATATAAATCATCATACACAATTTGTTGAAATATTATAAAAAAACGTTAAATGATAAAAACGATACCATTTCCATACATGAACAGAAATTAAAATACTTGATGATGATATACGTAAAATACGAACTGGACAATATAAAACCACTCTGCTGGAATATAATATTGTTGATGAATGCAAAGAAGTTGTGATAAATTGATACTAAATACAAATATACTATGAAGGCCACAAGCAATAAACTTTTATACACTCTAATATAAATCCTAATAAATAAATTGTATAAATAAATATATAAATATATAAATAAATAAATATATAATGAATATATATAGATAAATAAATATGAATTTATGTAAAAGGTTATATAAAAGGTTATATAGAAAATTGTGAGTGAGAGAATATGAATCAATCCAACAATAAAAAAGGTTTAATACTTATATAATCATTAAGTCCAGGGCTAGTTGTGGCATCACATAATATCTGCCATTTACTTTACAACATTGCTAAATGTGCTTTCCAGTTCCCTCCACTAATGGAAACATCAGTTTGGTCAATGATAGTAAATACAAAAGTATGTGTGGGACCTTTCTCCATGATATGTTTACTAAGAGCATTAATATTATCTTTCCTTTTTATCTTATAGAAGTGTTCATAAATTCTGGTTTTAAACTTCCTTTCGGTCTTCCCGATGTAATATGCCGAACAAGATGAACAAGTAGCTAAATAGACTACTCTCTGTGTACTACAGTTCCCAGTCTTACTAAGTATACGAGTTTTGGTCACATTATTTAATCTGATGACCTTACTACTGTTTATATGCTTACATTGATTGCATGAACCACATTCTTGTGGTTCCTTTATTAAAATTACTGGGTGTTTTCTCTCCTTTTGAATATTCTAATAAATTTTTTAAGTTAGGAGATGTTTCAAATACACATTTAGGATAATTACCAACAAGGCTGCTTACATTTTCAGATAAAGTAAGGATGTCCCAATATCTGTGTAGAATTTCTTTAACAATGTTAGTATAGGGGTTGAACCTAATCACACATACATGGGCTGCTTTGTGCAGATCAGATCTTTTAGTGGTGATAAGAAATTTACCTAGTAAAGGTTGATATTTGGTTCCCCATTCTTGTTTCACATATTTTGAAACATTATCTAACATGGATTTAGGATATCCTCTATTTGAAAACATCTTGTAAATGATATCCAATTCCGTTTCCATAATGGCCCTACTAGAAGACATACGTGCAGCACGTATACATTGGCCTTTGAACACATTCCTAAAAATGTGTGGGGGATGGTTACTTCCAAAATCCAAATAATCATTTGAGAAGGTCTCCTTCCTATAAATTTTGGACTCAAAACTCAAACCATTATTGCTGATGTACGTGTCCAAATACGGTATCCCTTCATACTCAACTCTACATGTAAATTTTAAAAATTCCGTTGTGTTGTTTATGTAATCTATGAATTTCTTGATATCATCAGCTGGTCCCTTCCATAGAATAAATAAATCGTCTAGATATCTAGTGTACAACACAATATCCTTAAAAAATTCACTAGTGAATATGTATTCTGATTCCCACTCAAGCATGACAAGATTGGCATAGATCGGGGCACAAGAGGCCCCCATAGCTACCCCTCTGGTCTGCCTGAATAATTCCCCCTGAAATTGGAGGTAGTTGTGGTCTAAAACCAATCCCATCACATCAACTATTAGGTTGATCTTGTCCCAACTTAGTGCTGAAAATTTACACAAACTATTATAAAAATATTCTAAGCCTAATTCTTTAGGTATGCACGAAAAAAGGTCAACCACATCCACGGTAAGGAAAATGAGACCACTATCCCATAAATCAGGGGTTAATTTTCCAAGAAAATTCCAAGAATCTTTAGTTAAATGTGTTACATTTTGATAAACATGTTTGGTCCATTGGTCAATAGTAACCCCTATATTGAAGGTCTTAGATTTAGATCCAGATATTATAGGTCTAAAAGGTGGTTTTTCTAAACATTTGTGTATTTTAGGTATGCCTATTATATTGGCCATTTTGGGAAATTCAACTCTTAAAAATTGGTATATTTCATTGGTGATACGGTTATCCAACAGGTATTCCTCTAAGGCAAGATCTATCCTTTTATAACCTATATTAATTTGGTTGATAGATACTTCTTCATAATTACCTGACAAGTGTAAAATATTGTGTATTTCGGTGTTGTAATCCAAGGTGTTAAATAATACAATACCTCCTCCCTTGTCTGGTTTCATGACTCTGACATTCTTGTTGGTTAAAATATTGTCCAAACATTTCCTCTCTTCCAAGGTTAAATTATCCTTATATAAATGTGCATAATCCTTATTGGTTTTAATATTATTATGTAAATGATATAAATCCTTACAAACTAATTTCTCATAGTGGGCTACCTGAGGATGGTATGCTGGTACATATACACTTTTCTTGGATAATTTATTATTTAATTCTAACCTACCTTTAGTATTATCATTCTCATTAAACTGAATGGCTAAATTAAGTCGGCGACTAAAAAATTTTATTTCTTTAACCATGTCAACTATATCAAAATGGGCGGTGGGTATAAATTTCTTACCTTTGCAGAACAAAGTAAAAAGTGCTTGTTTAACCTCTATGTCAGTGAAATTAAATACATTAAATCCATTGTAAGTGTGTATAATATTGTGGGATTTGTTAGTTTCATTGAATTGTGTAAACTCTTGAATTTCCACTAACTGGATGTATTGTTGTCCAACGAGATGACCAAAGATGTGACTACACTTTTGTCCTCTAATGATAATATCTTCTGTATTGTTTGGGGGCTGGAAAGAATCTTCCCCCTTGAAAATTTGTATCATTCTCATTTCTTCCCACCCGGTCATTGCCCTCATAATCATATTTTTTCCTATCATTTGGCCACACATAAGCCCTGTGATTCTTATATAAATCCATATCTCTTTCTATTTTTCTATGCTTCCTATTATATATTAAAGTGGCCTTATTCTCTGCGTTTGAAAACTGTTTGTGGTACAAATCATTCCAATGTTCAAAACTAACATCATGAATGATATCTTCATTTAATTTCTCAATTTCTTTGATTAAAATAGAAATTATTTCATCATTATATTTCATCAATTTTCTCATATATATATATATCCAAACTCGTCAAACATATTATTAAAATCTGAAATAGTAGTGTTGTTATATTCTAGGCCTAAGGGTAATTTAAACAAACCTCAGCCCCTTTGGCACAACCTGTAAACTTATACATTGCGCTAAATATGCATTGTTTATCTTAATACTCTTAATGTTCACTAAATTCTTGCCTAAGGCAAGTATTCGCGTTTTCATTGAATCACCAGATATACTACCATGCGTCTTGTTATTTATACAATTAATACCATCTTTTTTTAAAATCAAAATCATCATTAAGAAAGATGTCAATAGTGTCTACTTTGTGACATTTCTTAATGTCTGTTGTAGAACGTCCTTTGTTACCATGAACAGTCAATTTCTCAATAGAACTTGATATTTTTTCAAAGCACACAGTACCTTTATTTGTTTCAGCCTTCTTAGCCATGGAAGAATATGTCTTAATACCTTCCCGGTATTTCATTTTCGTTCCCATTCTGTTTATTTCGTCTTCAGATTGGAACAAACTGAAGTCGAAGGTAAATTCAGCTTCCGGACATAAATTTATCTCATTAGAAGCTTGTTGTGTGCATTGATACTCAGTACTCGCCGGTACTAGTTGTTGCTGCCCATTCGGTATTTCCTCTGAATTATTCGAACCAGGTAAAACGTTTGAATTAATTTTGACATGATGAGAGCTGTGAAAAACTGGAGAACTCTCCGTAACAGCCCCCTGTTTTACTGTGTCAGCCAACTTACTGACCAAATCAAGTAATTTGCTCACATCAGCTTGAAGTGTGGTAACTTCCGCACGTAGCGTGACTAGCTCCTCCCTGTCCCATGAAGCCAGTGGTACGTTGGTGGACTCATCCATCAGGATGAAAACCACTATTAACTCCAACGAAAGTAGCAACAAAGTAAACTATTACTGATGTATAAGCCAACTCAAGGACCACAGCTCGAACAGTGATGGAGACGAAAAATTTATTAGAATAAACAAATTATCCACAGAGCTCCAACAAATGACACAGGTTACACAGGTTTAGCGCTTTCATCAGCAATTCAGCAGACTTCCTCAGAACCAAGTGTACATCTTTAATTGACCCATTTAAAACCAAATTGGTGCCAAATTTGGTGATTCTCTTAAAGAGCCAGACCTCACCTAAATGGACTAAATGTGTACTATTAATAATATATAAATCATCATACACAATTTGTTGAAATATTATAAAAAAACGTTAAATTATAAAAACGATACTATTTCCATACATGAACAGAAATTAAAATACTTGATGATGATATACGTAAAATACGAACTGGACAATATAAAACCACTCAGCTGGAATATAATATTGTTGATGAATGCAAAGAAGTTGTGATAAATTGATACTAAATACAAATATACTATGAAGGCCACAAGCAATAAACTTTTACACACTCTAATATAAATTCTAATAAATAAATTGTATAAATAAATATATAAATATATAAATAATTATATAATGAATATATATAGATAAATAAATATGAATTTATGTAAAAGGTTATATAAAAGGTTATGTAGAAAATTGTGAGTGAGAGAATATGAATCAATCCAACAATAAAAAAGGTTTAATACTTATATAAGTAGTTGACATGGTTAAAGAAATAACATTTTTTAGTCGCCGACTTAATTTAGCCATTCAGTTTAATGAGAATGATAATACTAAGGGTAGGTTAGAATTAAATAATAAATTATCCAAGAAAAGTGTATATGTACCAGCATACCATCCTCAGGTAGCCCACTATGAGAAATTAGTTTGTAAGGATTTATATCATTTACATAATAATATTAAAACCAATAAGGATTATGCACATTTATATAAGGATAATTTGACCTTGGAAGAGAGGAAATGTTTGGACAATATTTTAACCAACAAGAATGTCAGAGTCATGAAACCAGACAAGGAGGTATTGTATTATTTAACACCTTGGATTACAACACCGAAATACACAATATTTTACACTTGTCAGGTAATTATGAAGAAGTATCTATCAACCAAATCAATATAGGTTATAAAAGGATAGATCTTGCCTTAGAGGAATACCTGTTGGATAACCGTATCACCAATGAAATATACCAATTTTTAAGAGTTGAATTTCCCAAAATGGCCAATATAATAGGCATACCTAAAATACACAAATGTTTAGAAAAACCACCTTTTAGACCTATAATATCTGGATCTAAATCTAAGACCTTCAATATAGGGGTTACTATTGACCAATGGACCAAACATGTTTATCAAAATGTAACACATTTAACTAAAGATTCTTGGAATTTTCTTGGAAAATTAACCCCTGATTTATGGGATAGTGGTCTCATTTTCCTTACTGTAGATGTAGTTGACCTTTTTTTGTGCATCCCTAAAGAATTAGGCTTAGAATATTTTTACAATAGTTTGTGTAAATTTTCAGCACTAAGTTGGGACAAGATCAACCTAATAGTTGATATGATGGGATTGGTTTTAGACCACAACTACCTCCAATTTCAGGGGGAATTATTCAGGCAGACCAGAGGGGTAGCTATGGGGGCCTCTTGTGCCCCGATCTATGCCAATCTTGTCATGCTTGAGTGGGAATCAGAATACATATTCACTAGTGAATTTTTTAAGGATATTGTGTTGTACACTAGATATCTAGACGATTTATTTATTCTATGGAAGGGACCAGCTGATGATATCAAGAAATTCATAGATTACATAAACAACACAATGGAATTTTTTAAATTTACATGTAGAGTTGAGTATGAAGGGATACCGTATTTGGACACGTACATCAGCAATAATGGTTTGAGTTTTGAGTCCAAAATTTATAGGAAGGAGACCTTCTCAAATGATTATTTGGATTTTGGAAGTAACCGTCCCTCACACATCATTAGGAATGTGTTCAAAGGCCAATGTATACGTGCTGCACGTATGTCTTCTAGTAGGGCCATTATGGAAACGGAATTGGATATCATTTACAAGATGTTTTCGAATAGAGGATATCCTAAATCCATGTTAGATAATGTTTCAAAATATGTGAAACAAGAATGGGGAACCAAATATCAACCTTTACTAGGTAAATTTCTTATCACCACTAAAAGATCTGATCTGCACAAAGCAGCCCATGTATGTGTGATTAGGTTCAACCCCTATACTAACATTGTTAAAGAAATTCTACACAGATATTGGGACATCCTTACTTTATCTGAAAATGTAAGCAGCCTTGTTGGTAATTATCCTAAATGTGTATTTAAAACATCTCCTAACTTAAAAAATGTATTAGAATATTCAAAAGGAGAGAAAACACCCGGTAATTTTAATAAATGAACCACTAGATGTGGTTCATGCAATCAATGTAAGCATATAAACAGTAGTAAGGTCATCAGATTAAATAATGTGACCAAAACTCGTATACTTAGTAAGACTGGGAACTGTAGTACACAGAGAGTAGTCTATTTAGCTACTTGTTCATCTTGTTCGGCATATTACATCGGGAAGACCGAAAGGAAGTTTAAAACCAGAATTTATGAACACTTCTATAAGATAAAAAGGAAAGATAATATTAATGCTCTTAGTAAACATATCATGGAGAAAGGTCCCACACATACTTTTGTATTTACTATCATTGACCAAACTGATGTTTCCATTAGTGGAGGGAACTGGAAAGCACATTTAGCAATGTTGTAAAGTAAATGGCAGATATTATGTGATGCCACAACTAGCCCTGGACTTAATGATTATATAAGTATTAAACCTTTTTTATTGTTGGATTGATTCATATTCTCTCACTCACAATTTTCTACATAACCTTTTATATAACCTTTTACATAAATTCATATTTATTTATCTATATATATTCATTATATATTTATTTATATATTTATATATTTATTTATACAATTTATTTATTAGGATTTATATTAGAGAGTATATAAAAGTTTACTGCTTGTGGCCTTCATAGTATATTTGTATTTAGTATCAATTTATCACAACTTCTTTGCATTCATCAACAATATTATATTCCAGCAGAGTGGTTTTATATTGTCCAGTTCGTATTTTACGTATATCATCATCAAGTATTTTAATTTCTGTTCATGTATGGAAATAGTATCGTTTTTATCATTTAACGTTTTTTTTATAATATTTCAACAAATTGTGTATGATGATTTATATATTATTAATAGTACACATTTAGTCTATTTACGTTAGGTCTATGGCTCTTTAAGAGAATCACCAAATTTGGCGCCAATTTGGTTTTAAATGGGTCAATTAAAGATGTACACTTGGTTCTGAGGAAGTCTGCTGAATTGCAGATGAAAGCGCTAAACCTGTGTAACCTGTGTCATTTGTTGGAGCTCTGTGGATAATTTGTTTATTCTAATAAATTTTTTGTCTTCATCACTGTTCGAGCTGTGGTCCTTGAGTTGGCTTATACATCAGTAATAGTTTACTTTGTTGCTACTTTCGTTGGAGTTAATAGTCGTATTAATTTATGACTGACCTGTGGATTCTGAGTTCCACTATTTTTATTTACTACACAGCGATCTCAGTGAAGCTACTCAGGTAAAAATTTGTTTCCTTATCTTACATCTGAACCACCACTGCACCAAGCTGATATATATATATATATATATATATATATATATATATATATATATATGTGTGTGTGTGTATGTATGTATGTGTGTGTGTGTGTGTGTGTGTGTGTGTGTGTGTGTGTGTGTGTGTGTTTACTCTCACAATGATGAGTGCACGTTCGGCAAAAATGGGAATGTCGAACCTTATTTGGTTGATTCCTGTATCGCTGACCTGCAATCCTGCAAGTGTGCAGCTTAGCAAATGCCAATGTGTAATCGCACATATGTGATTAAAGGATTTTCGACACACATATATCTATATATATATATATATATATATATATATATATATATATATATATGGTTTTACTATCAGATGCGTCACTTTCGGTCGACGTTGTATAGTCGAACGCAAAGGCCTGGAAGCACAAATGTCGAAGGCAGTATAATCAATCGAGGAACGGTTTTGCCATGGGTCGAGGTAGGTGTACAGTATAATACCCTACTACAAACATCCTCCCTACCTCGACCCATGGTAAACCGCTCGATTGATTTTACTG